>NC_081569.1:71566755-71656444 GCF_022355385.1 Mustela nigripes
AAAAAAAAAAAAAAAAGTCATTTTAGAAATAACTCTGGTTACTCCCATACCACCCAGGTCATATGAGGATTTGAACAGCAACTATGGATTTAAATATATATATATATATATATATATATATATATATATACATACATATACATATAATCTTTATATAATCTTACCTATAAAACAGCAGTATACAAACTTCAAACTAAAAGGTTATGCAAAGTAACACACAAATGTCCTAAATTTTTTAAAAGATTTTATTTATTTATTTGACAGAGAGAGACACAGCAAGGGAAGAAACACAGCAGAGGGAATGGGAGAGGGAGAAGCAAGCTCCCCGTGGTGCACGGAGCCTGATGTGGGGCTCCATCCCAGGATCATGGGATAATGACCTGAGCCAAAGGCAGATGCTGAATGACTGAACCACCAAGGCATCCCCAAATGTTCTAAATCTTTTTTTTTTTAAAGATTTTATTTATTTATTTGACAGACAGAGATCACAAGTAGGCAGAGAGGCAGGCAGAGAGAGAGGAGGAAGCAGGCTACCCGCTGAGCAGAAAGCCCGATGTGGGACTCGATCCCAGGACCCTGAGATCATGACCTGAGCCGAAGGCAGAGGCTTTAACCCACTGAGCCACCCAGGCGCTCCCAAATGTTCTAAATCTTAAGGAAACTTTAAAATACCTCTTCTATTTGTAAATAGAAGCAGAATAAAACTGATCTGATTGCCTTATTAGGAAGTTTATTCTGGAAACTTGTTAATAAAGTATTGGTGGGAATTCTCAATCTTCATTATGCTGTTACCTGAAGTACTCAATCATTTTCTTCAGTAAAGGAATAAGTAAATGAATAGACTACATATTAGTTAACACATATTATAACCAGTCTAACTCTGACAATAACAGGAGTGACCACAAAGTGCCTCAGAGTCAGCTGTGTCTTGAATTTCTCACTGAAGGATTGGGACAATCTACATTTGGAACAATTTTATCAGTAGACAGAAACAATAAATGCCTTTTATCCTGTTTTCTTAAAGTCCATATCTCTAGTCTTTAACAGATAACAATGAGATAGCTCTAGCAGATGAAGCTGGAAGGGAACTATGTTCTAGAAGAAGCATTTATCTGTCTTTGATACAAGCTTCTCAATTAATTCCTGAAGAGGTGCCAACTCATGCCTATCAATCAGATTAAGCTCCTGAACAAAGAAAATAAAGGGCTTAAGGGAGGTGTTGAGGTAGACCTTTTTCCACAGTTGCATCACAGAATCAAACTGCTGGTGTTAAATATGCATAAACCCAGAACAAATGCTTTAAATGGTCTTTGCCATAGACATAAAATTTTTTGGAAAGGGAACACCAATCTTGGAAGGCAAAAGACTTTCATCATCAAGCTGATCCTAACCCAAACATTTGATTGACTTTTTGATATTAGTACCATTTTCCCAATAGATATTCATATCTTGGACCTGCAGACATGACTGGACAGCTTGCTTCACTGCAGAATTCTGTAATAATTCCATACAGTAAGTTGATTGGTTGAAGAAATCTACAGTGTTAGCTGAAATCCATTCACCTAGGTCCTCTCCCTCTGTCAACAGAAGAGCTTGTCTCAGATTTCCACTTCCTAGAGTTGCTTCTGCCTGTTTTAAGAGATGATGAGAGCTGGAGAGAGCTGATGAGAGCCTTCAGGCATATTCTTCTTTGGTTTGAATACTTGAGAGGAGTGGCGGCTGAAGAGATAGCTCAACTTCTATCCTCAGAGGAGAGGGACTGCTGGTCCCCAACACTGTCTGGATTCAGAGTCCAGGCAGGAATCACAAGGAAGCAAACAGTCCTCAACTCTTTGCCCACAAATGTACTGGGTGCCCCTGCTATGAACCACAGGTCTAGCAGGAGCAAGTTGCTACGCAGGCCTCCCCCACCTTGCTGACCTGAAAATCAGGGAACAGGTATTTTTCTGTCATCTATCTCTGTGTTCAGAAGTATTAGCTCTGCCATCACGTTCTTGATACTTTTGAGCTTACTTTATTTTTATTTTTATTTATTTTTAAATATATATTTTTTATTTTTTAGAGGAATATATGATTTTTTAAAAAAATTTATTTTCAGCATAACAGTATTCATTGTTTTTGTACCACACCCAGTGCTCCATGCAATCCGTGCCCTCTCTAATACCCTCCACCTGGTTCCCCCAACCTCCCACCCCCCCACCACTTAAAACCCCTCAGATTGTTTTTCAGAGTCCATAGTCTCTCATGGTTCACCTCCCCTTCCAATTTCCCTCAACTCCCTTCTCCTAACTCCCCATGTCCACCATGCTATTTGTTATGCTCCACAAATAAGTGAAACCATATGATAATTGACTCTCTCTGCTTGACTTATTTCACTCAGCATAATCTCTTCCAGTCCCATCCATGTTGCTACAAAAGTTGGGTATTCATCCTATCTGATGGAGGCATAATACTCCACAGTGTATATGGACCACATCTTCCTTATCCATTCGTCCGTTGAAGGGCATCTTGGTTCTTTCCACAGTTTGGCGACCGTGGCCATTGCTGCTATAAACATTGGGCTACAGATGGCCCTTCTTTTCACTACATCTGTAGTGAAATTGCAGGGTCATAGGGAAGCTCTATTTTTAATTTCTTGAGGAATCTCCACGCTGTTCTCCAAAGTGGCTGCACCAACTTGCATTCCCACCAACATTGTAAGAGGGTTCCCCTTTCTCCACCTCCCCTCCAACACATGTTGTTTCCTGTCTTGCTAAATATTTTACTTATTTAATTGAGAGAGAGAGAGACAGAGAGAGACAGAGACAGAGAGGGAGAGAGATACAGAGCACAAGCAGAGGGAGTTGAAATCTCCCTGATGAGCAAGGAGCCACATGTCGGACTTGATCCTAGGACCTGAGCAGAAGGCAGCTGCTTAACTGACTGAGCCACCCAGGTGCCCCTTGAACTTGTTTTATTACTTGTAAATTTGGGAGAATGATATCTTCTTTTAATATTTTATTGTGACAACGTATCGGCAATATATCTGAAGAGATTGGCACGTAGCGAATGAGCAATTTAGGAAGGTACCTCAATAGGTACAGAAGAAGTTTCTTCTGTAAAAGAAGATTCAGTGTAAGATTCAGATTCATTCCTGAGAGAAACTCCCAGTGAATAAGGAATTGAAGGAAATTTCCTTAATGAAAAAGGGCTCAACCGAAAACCTACATCAGATGTCATAGTTGGTGGTGAAAACCTCAATGCTTTCTACTTAGTTTCAGAAATAAGGGGAGAGTTTTGGCTCTCACCACTTGTATTTCATATTGAAGTAGAGGTTCCAGCCAATGCAATATAGCATGGAGAAGAAACAAACGCCACACAGTCTGGAAAGGGGGAAGTGAACTTATCTTTTAACAGCCAACATAAATGTCTGAGCAGAAAACTCAAGAGAATCTGCAAAACAGCTACTTGAAAGGTTGGTTTAAGAAAGTCAAATGTATGCCTACCATATAACTCACCTGTTGTACTTCAGAAATTGATCCAACAGAAATGAAAGCACATGTCTATAAAACATCTTATATACAAATATTTATAGCAGCTTTATTTGTAAGAGCCTTACTGGGATTAATCGAGATGGCCAGCAACATGTGAATAGACAAGTTGTTTTAAAGGCACATGATGGGGTACTGCACAGCAACAGAAACAAAGTCTTGATAAATATGACTACGGAAGAATCTCATAATAATTATGCTGAGAAGAAGCCAAAGAAACACATCATTCCATTTACACAAAATTATAAAGATGAAAACTAATTCATGACAGGAAGTTCCCCTGGAAATAGGGATGAGGAGGGTTGAGAGGAGGATTACAAAGTGACATGAAGAAACTTTAGGGGTGATGTATATGTTCATTTTCTCAATTGTAGTGATGGCTTCACAAATATATACATACATCAAATCATATCGAATTGTTGAATTTGCTGCACTTTACTGTCATGTAAATTATGTATTAACAGAGCCATTCAATATCATTCTATGCACTATTTTCCCTTACTGCGGTGCCAGTCTTCTTGTGTAATGTAAAATGCAAAATATTTCTCCTGTAGGCTTTCATTGACCTGAAACTATATATAGATATAGATATAGAAAGATAGATAGATATTTATTTATTTTTAATTTATGCCTAATGACTTTCTGCATTCAAGTGTTATACTGTTTATTTTCTTTTTTTTCTTAAAGGTTTTATTTATTTGACAGACAGAGATCACAAATATGCAGAGAGGCAGATAGAGAGAGAGGGAAGCAGGCTCCCCGCTGAGCAGAGAGGCCGATGCAGGGCTCAATCCCAGGACCCTGGGACCATGACCTGAGCCAAAAGCAGAGGCTTTAACCCACTGAGCCACCCAGGTGCCCCTATACTGTTTATTTTCAACCAGCATCATCCTAACCTATTTAGCATTTTCCCAGCAGATTTTTTTTTAAGATTTTTATATATTTGACAGAAATATTTTTATATATTTGACAGAAAGATACAGTGAGAGAGGGAACGTAAGCAGGGGAGAGGGAGAGGGAGAAGCAGGCTTCCTGCTGAGCAGGGAGCCTGAGGTGGGGCTTGATCCCAGGACCCTGGCATCATGACCCCAGTGGGAGGCAGACACCCAACTAAAGAGCCACCCACGGGCCCCATCGCCCCATCCCTGCATATCTGAAGAGAAGTTTGTAGTGGCTTGTCTAAAATTGCGTTCTAGCATAATTTTGAGGCAGGTTCTGACAATGTAATTTGGAAGGGGAAGGGGAAGGGAATGGATACTTGAATGGAAACAGTATTCAGGCCTGAATTTCTTACTTTACTTGTATCTGGGAAATCATTCCCATGTTGACTGTGGACTCTGATGTTCCTCAACCTGAATATTTGGGGAATAGCCTCCAAAAAAACAGCTGAGCTAAGCTTCCTAATGTGTCTAGAGTATATGTTTACAGGACTTTAGAGAAGATTTAGCCATTTCTAGAACTTTTCTCTGATAATCCTGATTTCTTACTTTTTGAGAAAAATTATTTGATTAATGTTTAACAACAAAATGTATCAGATGGATGATAATAGAAAGCATCCTTGAGGTTAAACCTATTAAGAAGATAGGATTAGTATTTGTTGCTGAATTCACATACACTAGTCACCTTAAGTTGGAGTCAATAAAACTGTGAGAACATAAACTCTCAGATGATTCTATAGGGATTTGATGACTCCGTGTATGAATTTATTCTGTCTAAAATTCCTATTTTTCACTTTTTAATTATTCTAAAAATCAGGAATATTTGACTATTAGATAGTGTGACTTCTGAAACTTTTTATTAAAAATAGTATTTATTGCATTTGCTAATAGTTTAGGAATAAGTAAATACAGCATTTTAAATAAATGCTATTTGCTCATTATTTTTGTTTAATTTAAAAATATTTATTGAGTACTTAAAAAATGACAGTCACAGTTCCAAATATTGCGTGAAGTGCCAAAAACACAGAATCAGTCACCAATGACTTGACTTCCTCTTACTATTTCTGTATTAAACTCCAGTTCCTTTTCTGGCAGTCAGTAGGTTATAGGCCAGCCCACATGGACACATGAGAATATGAAGTACTGTAGTAAAATGCTTCTGAAGATTGTTACCCTCCCAACTACAGAAATGCCCTGGGATGCTATGATAAAGAAGTTCCATATCAGGCAGTATCTTAAGAACAAAATAGACCTGGGAAGTTAGGATTGCTAGTTAGGGTTTTTCAGACTTCCAATGGTCACCTGAAGCCTGACATGTACCTCTTAAGGTCAGGGGTGAAACAGATGGCTGCCTTGGGGAGGATTCTGGCCAACATGTGTATATTTTAGTCCCTGTCCACCAGGGGGTGCAGCTTCCTACCACAGTCACATTTCCTGTGGGTTTCTACTGATCATTTCTGTCACTCCAACCTTCTCCATAGTAAGAATGAAGAACATTATTTAGGTGACACTCCAAAGATGAAGTGTTTTCCAGGCTTCGTGAGTGTGATACTCTTAATGCTTGGTAAGTACCATTCCTCATAAAATTTGGATTCTTTCTTCCACGGTGTCATCAAAACCTTTAACTATCATATATCCATGAGTTTTATGCCCAAGGTGATACAGATCTCCTTTCTCTTTCCTCAGGACAAACCCATGGAGACTCAGTGACTCAGACAGAAGGCCAAGTAACTCTCTTAGAAGAGACTTCCCTGACTGTGAACTGCACTTATTCAGCATCAGGATCCTTTACTCTTTTCTGGTATGTCCAGTATCCCGATGAAGGTCTACAGCTCCTCCTGAAAGCCTTGAAGGACAAGGAGAAGAAAAGCAACAAAGGATTTGAAGCCACCTTTGATGGCAGATCGAAATCCTTCCACTTGGAGAAAGGCTCAGTGCAAGCCTCAGATTCAGCTGTGTACTACTGTGCAGTGACTGACACAGTGACAGAGACTGTAGGGGGAGCTGAGCACAAACTCTGAGCAGGACAGGGGCCTGGAAGCTGAGTGCCTTTGCCTGATGCACTCTGGTTCCATCACAATCTGTTGTTTGTCCCTCAGTGTCTGGTTGGTACAAAATCATACAAAGGACTAGAGCATAAGAACCAGCAGTAACGTTCCCCAAACCCAGGTGTTCCTTAGTGACGTTGAAAACAGTTCAATGCCAAGAGTTCCTCAGCAAGTGTGTACCTAATTTCAATGTAGAATTACATAACAAAGAAGTGGTCTTGGAGTGCCCACTAGGTTAAGTGTCTGACTCTTGACCTTTTCAGGTTATGATCTCAGGTTTGTGTGATCAAACCCCAACATCAGGCTTCCTGCATGTTGGTTTGGAATTCTGCTTCTCTCCCTTTTTCCCTGTCCTTCTGCCCTCTCCCATTGACTAGTTTAAATAAATCTTTAAACTAAACAAACAGTTATGGATGAATTGGTCTCTTGTTCATCTTTGCAGTGAAATTCCAGGCTGAGAAGTAGTTCAGGCCACCCTGGTGGGTGTTGCTGTGTCTATGACACTTCTAAATACACACAGTGTGAATTGGAAGGTGGCTTCTGCCAAATATCTTCCTGACCGAGTATAAGCAGGAGAGGTGATGGGGGAGCTTCAGTGCAGAGCCAATTTTATTAGAGAAGAAAGGAGGAGGAACACATGTACCTGAGCAAGGAAAAGAGAGGCCAGCCACCTCTGCTGTGGTTTCTTTTCTAGTAAGTCAGGTGATAGACACAGACTGATATTCAACATGAAGTGCTGGGGGCAGAAACAGAATGAAGGTAGAGGTTCATGTTCTGGCCAGATAATTAGCTCAGTTGGTAAGAACTCAAGTGAGATCATTCTCAGTGCCCAGGAAATATGATGATAGAAAATGCTCTTGCACTGAGGTTTCCTAACAATACAGATTCATAGGTGATACTGGGCAGAAAACCTATAGATTTCTCTAACTTCTGTTTTGTAATGTCTCACAGAGAGTCACAAATCAGGGAATTGGGAGAATGCAAATGAGTCAAGAATGTCATACAGAAAGTAATAGAGACCCCAGTATGGAGCCTCAACTCTATGGTCAACTAATCTTTGACAAAGCAGGAAAGAATATCCAATGGAAGAAGGACAATCTCTTCAATCAATGGTGCTGGAAAAACTGAGCAGTCACATGCAGAAGAATGAACCTGGCCCACTCTCTTACACCATACACAAAGATAAACTCAAAATGGATGAGAGACCTACATGTGAGGCAGGAATCCATCAAAATCCTAGAGGAGAACATCAGCAGAGTAACTTCTTCAACATCGGTCCCAGCAACTTCTTTCAAGGTAAGTCTCCAAAGGTAAGGGAAACAAAAGCAAAAATGAACTTCTGGGACTTCACCAAGATAAAAAGCTTCTGCACAGCAAAGGAACAGTCAACAAAAGTAAGAGGCAACCCACGGAATGGGAGAAGATATTTGCAAATGACATTTCAGATAAAGGGCTGGTATTCAAGATCTATAAAGCACTTTTCAAACTCAACCTCCAAAAAATAATAATCAAGTCAAAAAATGAGTGGAGGACATGAACAGACATTTATTCAAAGAAGACATACAAATGGGTAACAGACACATAAAAAATGTTCAATTTCACTAGCCATCATTGAAATACCAATCAAAGCCACAGTGAGATACCACCTTACACCAGTCAGAATGGCAAAAATTAACAAGACAGGAAAGAACAGTGTTGGTGATGATGGGTGAAAGGGGAACCCTCTTGCACTGTTGGGAATGCAAGCTGGTACAGCCACTCTGGAAAATAGTTTAGAGGTTCCTCAAGACATTAAAAATAGAGCTAACCTACAACCCAGCAATTGCACTACTAGATTTTTATCCTAAAGATAAAGGGTAGTGAAATAAGGGGCACAGGCACCCCAATGTTCATAGCAGCAATGTCCACAATAGCCAAACTGTGGAAGGAGCTTAGACGTCCTTCAACAGATGAATGGATAAAGAAGATATGATTCATATATATAATGGAATATTACTCAGCCATCAGAAAAGATGAATACCTACCATTTGCACTGAGATGAATGGAACTGGAAGGGATTATGCTAAGTGAAATAAGTCAAGCTGGGAAAGACAATTATCATATGGTTTCACTCATATGTGGAACATAAGGAATAGCCTGGAAGACCACAGAGGAAAGGAGGGAAAATTGGATGGGAAGAAATCAGAGAGGAAGATAAACTGTGAGAGACTCTGGACTCAGGGAAACAAACCAAGGGTTACAGAGCAGAGGGATGGGGTAACTAGGTGATGGGTATTAAGGAGGGCATGTGTTGTGATGAGCACTAGGTGTTATATGCAAGTAATGAATCCTTGAACACCACATCAAAAACTAATGATGTACTCTATGTTGGCTAACTGAATATATGAAAAAACACAATAGAAAAAAGCAATGTCTGAATTGTGCTGCATCACTTTGCCAATATGGTTGCAATCTTCTTTGTTTTTTAAGTATTTTTTTAATGACTTCTTTATTTTAGGAGGACTTACAGAAAGGTATACCCAAAATGTTTATTTGTGTTATAACAATGTTTAAATAAAATACGGTCCATTTCCTAGAGATTGAAATCTAGTAAAATACCTTGAAACATCAACTCCAAATTATCAAGATGAGGAACGACTTAGGCTAGTAAGTGACAAAGGGTCAGAATTGGGATTGTTAGTCAAAAGGTATTTTAGTTTATAGGTAGTAATGACTTTAATAATTCATATATTCACAAATTCCCACTTTTGTTAAAAGTAATAAAAAGTCATAAAACCTTTCATAAAGGTTTATGCATATTCCCTTCTATTCTTGTCACCAAAAAGGGGAAAAGAGAGAATGGTCAACTTCTATATAACATTTTGTCCAGGCACCCGAAGTACAAGCATTTCTCCCTCCTTTGGGATCAGATAGTTTTTAGTGTTCACTCCTCTGAGTCCTGCCTCTTGATCCTATTAGAGTTATGTGTACTTTCGTTTTTACCCATAGATTGTAAACTAGTTTGTTTTCCCTTTTATATATTCTTTTAAAAATTCATTCATTCATTCATTCATTGACTCACAGGTTTTTTTTTTTTTTCACTTTCAGGAAAGATTCATTTTAATTGGTTTCAGACTCATTTACCATTACCTTCTGAATCAGCTCTTAATGCAATATTCAAAAGAGTGCATTTCTTTTGCTTGTGAACTACCTGATCTAGGAAATAGTCCTTTGTCCTTTGTGAAAATCTCCCCACCAATTCTTTCTACATTCTGTCCATTTAAGTTTGGGTAATTAAATGCACTTATTGTTATTTCTTGGCCTAATGTTACTGCTTCTCCAGACTTTTTAAAAAATTAACATATAATGTACTATTTGTGTCAGGGGTACAGTTCTGTGATTCATTGGTCTTACACAATTCACAGCACTCACCGTAGCACATACCCTCCCCAATATCCACTCCCCTTTATCCCTCCCACCCCCTTCCTCTCCAGCAACCCTCAGTTTGTTTCCTGAGATTAAGAGTCTCTTATGTTTGTCTCTCTCTCTTTCTGGTTTTGTCTTGTTTCATTTCTTTCCTCCCTTTCCCTATGATCCTGTCTTGTTTCTCAAATTCCTCATATCAGTGTGATCATATGATATTTGTCTTTCTCTGATTGACCTCTTTTGCTCAGCATGATACCCTCTAGTTCCATTCACGTTGTTGCAAATGGCAAGATTTCATTTCTTTTGATGGCTTCATGGTATTCTATTGTATATATATATACCACACCTTCTTATCCATTCATCTGTTGATAGACATCTAGTCTCTTTCCACAGTTTGGCTATTGTGGACAGTGCTCCTGTAAACATTCAGGTGCACAAGCCCCAAGCCCCTTTGGATCCCTACATTTGTATCTTTAGGGTAAATACACAGTAGTACAGTTGTTGGGTTGTAGGGTAGCTCTATTTTCAACTTTTTGAGGAACCTCCTTACTGTTTTCCAGAGTGGCTGCACCAGCTTGCATTCCTACTAGCAATATAGGAGGGTTCCCATTTCTCTGCATCCTCACCAACATCTGTCTTTTCCTGACTGGTTAATTTTAGCCATTCTCACTGGTATGAGGTGGTATCTCACTTCACTTTAGTTTTTATTTAAATTCCAGTTAGTGAATATATGGTGTTATATTAGTGTCAGGTGTACAATATAGTGATTCAATACTTCCACAGAACCCCCAGTGCTCATCAGGAGTAGAGCACTGCTTCATCCCCTCAGCTACTGAACCCATACCCCAACCCTCTCCCTTTTGGTGACCATCACTTTGATCTCTCTAATTAAGAGTCTGTTTTTTTATTTATCTCTCTCTTATATTTTTCCCCTTGCTTGTTTGGTTTGTTTCTTAAATTCTGTATGAGTTAACATTATATAGTATTGTTCTTTCTCTGACGGACTTATTTCTCTCAGCATTATACTCTCTAGCTCCATCCATGTCATTGCAAATGGCAAGATTTCACCCATTTTTTTTGCTGAATAATATTCCATTATACTTTTATATATTCTAAACATTTAGTAAATTACCCCATTGAACCTAAAAGCTCAAGAAATATTTATATTTTTTGACTAAAGACAAGAAATTAAATAAGTAGCGCACGATGAGACTTACTAAATTATTTTCTGATATTAATTTCCATGAAATACCATTTTAAAAGTAGGATTTGGTTCACTTGTAATCCCCATTCAGTCTAAGCATTTATCTTATCTGCTTTTCCTTCATCAAGAAGCCTGGAATGTTCCTTCTATCCCTGTACTTTGAAGCGTTTTAATCAGGAACGGAAGCTGGATTTTGTCAAATGCTTTTTCTGCATCAATTAAGAGGACCATGTGGTTCTTCTCTCTTCTCATATTAATTTGTTCTATCACATTGATTGATTTGTGAATGTTGAACCATCCTTGTAGCCCAGGAATGAATCTCACCTGGTCATGGTGGATAATCTTTTTAATGTGCTGTTGGATCCTGTTTGCTAGGATCTTGTTGAGAATCTTAGCATCCATATTCATCAGTGATATTGGTCTAAAATTCTCCTTTTTGGTAGGGTCTTTGCCTGATTTGGGGATCCAGGTAATGCTGGCTTCATAGAAAGAATCTGGAAGTTTTCCTTCTGCTTCAATTTTTTGAACAGCCTCAGGAGAATAGGTGTTATTTCTTCTTTGAAAGTTTGGTAGAATTCCCCAGGGAATCTGTCAGGTCCTGGGTTCTTTTGTTTTGGGAGGTTTTTGATCACTGCTTCAATCTTGTTATTAGATATCGGTCTATTCAGGTTGTCAATTTCTTCCTGGTTCAATTTTGGGAGTTTATAGTTTTCCAGGAATGCATCCATTTCATCTAGGTTGCTTAGCTTATTGGCATATAACTGTTGATAATAACTTCTCATGATTGTTTCTACTTCCTTGGTGTTAGTTGTGATTTCTCCATTTTCATTCATAATTTTATCACCTTACACCAGTTAGAATCGCCAAAATTAGCAAGATAGGAAACAACATGTGTTGGAGAGGATGTGGAGAACGGAGAACCCTCTTACACTGTTGGTGGGAATGCAAGTTGCTGCAGCCACTTTGGAGAACAGTGTGGAGATTCCTCAAGCAATTAAAAATAGAGCTTCGCTATGACCCTGCAATTGCACTACTGGGTATTGACACCAAAGATACAGATGTAGTGAAAAGAAGGGCCATCTGTAGCCCAATGTTTATAGCAGCAATGGCCACGGTCGCCAAACTGTGGAAAGAACCAAGATGCCCTTCAACGGACGAATGGATAAGGAAGATGTGGTCCATATACACTGTGGAGTATTATGCCTCCATCAGAAAGGATGAATACCCAACTTTTGTAGCAACATGGACGGGACTGGATGAGATTATGCTGAGTGAAATAAGTCAAGCAGAGAGAGTCAATTATCATATGATTTCACTTATTTGTGGAGCATACCAAATAGCATGGAGGACAGGGGGAGTTAGAGAGGAGAAAGGAGTTGAGGGAAATTGGAAGGGGAGGTGAACCATGAGAGACTATGGACTCTGAAAAACAATCTGAGGGGTTTGAAGGGGCGAGGGGTGGGAGGTGGGGGGAACCAGGTGGTGGGTATTAGAGAGGGCACGGATTGCACGGAACACTGGGTGTGGTGCAAAAACAAGGAATACTGTTATGCTGAAAATTAAAAAAAAAAAAAAAGAAAAGAAAAAAAAAAAAGAAGCCTGAAATGAATGGGACTCAAGTTGTTTCTCCTGACGGCTTGATCTGAAGTGTTTTTGCCAACCTCGTCAGTACTCTAGGGGCACTCTAGACCTGAAAAGAAACAAAGACTTTCTGATGGTCTAACCTTGAAAGTTAAACAGAGAACAGAAATCATGTGAGTCCGTCCAATTATAAATAGCAAAGGTGGGGAAGACAGGGGACAGAGTTTGTGTAAAGTTCACTTCAGGCTTTCAGTTCTGCCATTTCATGTCAACTTCAGACATCTGGAGGCCATGTCTCTAGAAATCCGTCATAAAGATAATTCCTCACAGGTACCAGGATAGGATTATTTCTGGGTATTGTGAGCCTGGAAACTCAACAGAAAAATCCCATTACATGTTGTCAATTGTTATGAATAAAATCTCCCAACTTACTGGCCTTGGAACTATCTCAATATCCCAGATATACTACCTTTTCATCTATCTCTGCTGAAAGTGGAAAGAACAAGAATGAAGAGAAGAAGAGGAGAAGAAATATTAAGGAACACAAAGAGAAGGAAAGGGAGAGAACAACATTGACTTTTTACAGCAACAAGTGGCCCAATCAGATTCAGTTGTGTGGATGAGAAAGGTCCATGAATTGCACAGGAGAGGTGGAGATGTGAAAGTTATCTCAGAGAGGACAGTATCCTACATCCTATTTTTCACCAAGAAATTATGGTTGGAATAATGTTCTATGCAGATGGTGACTGTCTGTTTCGTTTCTGGAGCTCTCTTAATTTCAAGAAGGTGTATTTACTTCTGTAATACATAACACATGCTATCAGATAATTTTCCCTTATCCATTGTTTTATATAATTGAATTCCCACATTGTTTGTCAGACTGTGTGACTAGGGAAATGGTGTCATTCTTCCTTAGGATTCTTTGAAGTTCTAGGTAACCCCCTAGGCACTAACTCTTCTAGAAATATTCATCTTTACTCACACACTAACTCACAAATCTCTTACATAAAGTATTTTAAGAAAATAACCCAACCATTTATCCTCCTATATTAGAAGTATTGCCCCTATCTCCCTGCACTGTTGAGCAGCACAGTTTTGGAGACATAAGTGTGCCCTGTCCTGGGCCATTGTGGGTGGAGTCTGGAGTTCTGTGAATGACAGGGCTGAGGTGTGATTGGTGCTCGGTGGTTCTGTTGAAAGGGATTGACTGTAAGACACAGTTTCTCTGAATCCAAGACTCTATGCTCTGCACAGCAGGCCGACGTACTCATCAAGTAGACAAGGAATCATGAGGAGACATTGGGGAACTCTACTGGGGCTCCTGTGCATCCAGGTTTGCTGTGAGTGGGGGCGTTCCTCATGGGTACTGGGGTGGAGTCCACAGACCGCAGTGGTGTGGGGAGCTCCAAGCGGGTCCCACAACCTCAGTGGTGTGTCTTAGGATATTCTGCAAGTTTGGAAACTGCATCAGTTACCTCTTGGTTACATCACTTGTCTTTGTTTTTCTTTGTTTTCACACAGGGGTGAGAGGAATGACGGTGGAGCAGAGCCCTTCAACCCTGAGCCTCCAGGAGGGAGCCAGCTCTACGCTGAAGTGCAATTTTTCTAGCAGTCCAGACAGTGTGCAGTGGTTCCAACAGCACCCCAGGGGTGGCAGGCTCATGGGGCTGTTTTTCATAGCTTCAGGGATGAAGCAGAGTGGGAGGTTAAACTGCACAGTGAATACTAAGGAACGGTACAGCACCCTCCACATTGGGGCCTACCAACTGGAAGACTCAGCCACCTACCTGTGTGCAGTGGAGGCACAGTGCTCCCTGGTGATCTGCAGCCTGCACCCAAACTGCAGCTGTGCCTGCAGCCCCCACCCTTCCCTGGGGCAGGCATTTGCCCGACTGCAAGCTTTGCACATGTCCAGACTTTCAGATTTACCTTAGGGCATGTTTTTCCTCCTAAAATTAGACCCATCAGGGTTGTCCTTTCACTTTCTTTTCTTGCCCTTCATCTTCTTAGAAAAGCCTTTGCAGGAAAAAAGCTCTTCGAAGGAGCTATTAGATCAAGTGACAGAGATGCTCCCATCTAGTGCCCTGGAAAAACAGATCTGCTGGAAGATAGCATAAAATGTGTATGAAAATGAAAATGGTTTGAAAAATAATACTTTAATTAAGCTTTAATTTATAATTATTTATTAATGCTTTAGCATTTATTGCTGTGCTATCACTTTCTTGAAAATAATACTAGATTTACCTTTGTACCTGTATTTTAAAAGTGAGTCCTATAAGTGGGAAGAACAAGTTTCTGAGCAGAGAGATACATGGGGCACCAGGACACAGGCAGGAACACATGCAGGCTCAGGTTCTGGGTCACAGCAGGCTGTGTGTGAGCTGAGCACTTGGCCGGGCCACCTGTGCTGTCTGTGCCTGCTTTGGACTAGCTGTGGTTTTTACATGCAACAAAGGATGTAGTAAGTACTGTCAGGAAATTAATGCAAAGTGAAAGTGTATAAATAAAACATTTTGGACATTTCAATAAAACAATTTGGCCATTTCTTGTGGAACTTTGGCCTCCTGAGTATTTTCACTGAAAGGATTGAAAACTCTTGTCCACACACAAGTCTCTTCACAGGTGTTTTATAGCTGTTCATATATAATTACCAACGCTTGGAAGTAGCAGCATGTCCTTCAACAGATAAATGAATAAATAAATGGTGTTCCGTACAAGCAATGGAATGTGATTTGGTGCTAAAATGATCAGGGCTATGAAATAATGAAGAGATAGGGGAATCTTATATGCATTTACCAAGTGAAAATAGCCTATCTGAAAAGGCCACATAGGATATGATTCTGATCCTATGACTTTCTGGAAAAGGCAAAAGATCCCAAATTTTCATTTTGAAATGATCTCAGAAATTGTTTATGCATCCTTGGCTGGAAATTCTGAAATTCTAAATTAAAATTTCAAGCAGAAATCCAAAATTCAGAAAGCAATTAGGCTGTTTTAGAGAGAGTGCTCCTTGCTTTCCATATTAGTAAGCGCATCCACCTCCTCTAGGGTGTCTCAATAGAGGAGTTTCTTTTATTCATATAATATGTAAATTGTATGAAATAAAAATATATAGGAAATATGTCTTCAAAGAGCATCCTGCTTGCCTGTGTTTGAGCCATGTTATCCATCGGTCTCACTACCTGTGATTAAAGTCAGTGAGTAAAGTCCCATTTTTTCCAGTATTAATATGAATTTATTTTCTCCTTGATATATTATTGATGTCATAGGAGAAATGAAAACCTGATAGAATCTCATCCTGTGTTTCTGTTTCTAAAGAGGCTTCAGCCATTCGTTAGGACCAACCTCAGAACCACTAGATCACATGTGGCTGTGCAAATGGTCTTGGGGTTCATGATGCAGGCAGTTTCACCCCACTCTGACACCAGTCCACATTGCACACAACCAGTTCTTAGTAAATGTTTGCTTTTTATATAGTATGAATGAAATTTAGAGCTGGAAGTACCTTTAGAAATCCTTTAGTTCAATTTAATGTTATACATCAGAGACTATAATCAAGTTGGCTGTAAAAAACAATTAGGTAGGGAATGAGCTGGAGGAAAGAGAAAGTGGGTTTCCTCACTTCCTCTTTGACATTCTTGCTCCTGCCTCCTTGTTGTAGGACCATTCTGCTGGGTAAAGAGAACGTTATCTAATGCAAGCCCAGCCACTTAGATCTCTGCACTTTGAGTCTGAGAAAGATGTGGTTCAATCAGTTTGAACACCTGAATGGAGAGTTCCAATTTGTGTAAATGTCTGAGACCTTGGGCTGGAAAGGAGACTTGGGCTGAGCCACTGTGTTTCTACCAGCAAACTTATCCATCACTCACTGTTTCTGTAGGAGAAATCCAGAGGTGATAGTTTCACCTGAACATCTACATGTATTTCTAAGGACGTCCCCCAAAATAGAAAATATATTTATTATGCCAGGTAGACATCCCTTGAAGGCAGGATGAGTATAATGAGCATAACTTACACATTCTCTGCAAAATGATCATAGGATTTGGAAGATTTCTGCAGTGCAAAAACCAGGAAGCTGTTTGACAATGTTTTCTAGACCAATACTTGAAAATAAGCAAAGTAATATTCTGTAAAAACATCGTGGAGCTGGAAATTTTGCCCAAGGGTTGGCGTTATCTGTGCAACAGTTAGTCCATGGAAGAGATCCATTCATATGAACGGTCACATTCAGTTCTGAGAGTCACACCTAAATTTGCAAAAATTGATCTTCCCACCAGCAGAGGAAAATTTGCCCAGAGAAGAATCTGAGAATTCTTATTTTATGGGGAATGGGGGAGAGAATGGAAGATTCTCAGACTCAAGGCGTTTTCCACACATAAAAATGCATTTCATATATATGCATATATTTATATATTCAATTGATTTTCTTCACCGTAGCTGTCTTTGAATCATTCATGGTGGGAGAGGAGGATGAAAATGAGTTTTACTCTTTGTCCTATCTCAGATCTGAGAGTAGGCTTCACAGAAAAGGGGCTTCTCCTTTTGGAGGTAGCCTTGGTTTCCCAAAAATCATTTCTCCTGATCAGCTCTTTAAGGCCAGTTTCTGGGTGGCACCATTCCGGGGGATGCACAGTATTTGTGCTTCCCTATTATTCCCCTGCTCCCTTATAATTGAGATTTGGTTCTTTACTTTTGTCACAGTCATCTCAACTGACAATGATTCCACATTTTGACTGTTGGTATTATCTCTGGGAAGAAATTCAAAGTCATGGGCAAGAGCAAGTAGGAGGAGTAGAGTCTGAGGTAAGAGATACTTGAAATATCAAATGATCTTCATTCTCTTACTCTAATTCTTGCTCCCATGTTCCTTTTAGAAATAGTTTTACTCCATAATAGACAACTGAGGACAGTAGATTTGGAAGGAAGGAAATGTTTTCTGTTTTCTTTGTTTAAGGGAGTAAATTATGATTTCTTCCTGATTTCAAACATGTATACCCAGCCCATCCTAAAATAAACAACAATAGCATCTACCTCTTTCTAATGTACTAACAGTGACTCAGTAGTGTGGAGGTGTGTAAATCTTGATCTCCACATTCCTACTGTACAGTTCATCCCTGATCTAAGATATAACTTGCTTGACTGATTGCTGCCTTGATGCATGTGAGTCCCTCAGAGGCGCCAGCTAAGAGAAGAGCATTTCCCCAGCGAGTTCAGTAGAGATGTGACCACAAGACATCAGTGCACCTGTGATGATGCAGAACATGTGGAATTTTCATTTTAGTGCATCTGATGGATTAGACTATGGCAGCAGCAGAGTCTTTTCTTATTAGCTGTTGGACAATGTGGGAAGTTACCCTGTTAGAGGAAAGAAGGGATGGCCTGATAAGAGAGGGAGCTGAGTTGATTGGAGGCTGCAATTCTTAACATGAGCTTAACTGGGTGGAACCATGAAGACATCCATGGGAGCTTTAATCATGTTCTTGTGGCTGCAGCTGAACTGTGAGTTGAGTGTTTATGGGCAACCGAGTATATTAGTAGATATTCTCCAGAATTGAAGACTGGCTTTACTCAGGTTTCCTCCACTTAGTGTAACAAAAGAGAATTCTGAAGCATAATAAGCTGGAATCTCTTCTCCTTTCTCTGACCTTTTCTTTCTGCACAGCGTTCAGCCTGGGAGAGAATGTGGAGCAGCATCCTTCTACCCTGAGTGTCCAGGAGGGAAGCAGCTCTTTTATCAACTGCAGTTATTCAGACAGTGCCTCACGTTACTTCCCCTCCTATAAGCAAGAACTTGGGAACAGTTCCCAGCTCCTTATAGACATTGGTTCAACCATGGCCACAAAAGAAGACCAAAGACTCACTTTTTCATTTAATAGGATGGCCAAACATCTCTCCCTGCACATCAGAGACACACAGCCTGAAGACTGAGCTGTGTACTTCTGCGCAGCAAGCACACATTGCTTCCCAGTTACCTGCTGCCTGCACTCAGACCTGGGACTGGGGCAGCCTCCTGTCCCATGACACAGACCATCAAGGATAGCTTTTGTGCTGTTGTCTGTCTATAGGTGGAAGTTAATATGTTAGACTATTAGGATTGAGATGACCCAAACAGGGTGAAAACATTTCGTTGGATGAATCTTGTTTTTGGATTCTTGCTGTGATTTAATAATGTTCTATTTTTGAAATTCAGGTCTTCAAGATGACTTTACATTTGTTCTTCTGACTCTCTCTTATAAATATCCACTCAGTACTGATTTTACAGTCCTTTTTGTGGATGGGCATTTAACCATTGTGTTTCAAAAGTAGCCATAATGAATTTTGTGATTCTAAAACATTACATGCCAACATGGAAATATGGAAAATAGAGAAATGAAAGTGATAATTCTGTAATCCACAAATATTGCAGATATTCCTTTTAGTCTCTATGAATTCTTATTGTAATGAGGATCATGAAATTTTCACCTTGTGTATTTCAATTTTAACATTCCCCTCTTCACTAATTCTTTCCCTCAAACATCTGCTTTTTAAAATGTTAATTTTGGGTGGGGGGGTGTCAAGATGGTGGAGAAGTAGCTGGCTGAGTTGACATCAGGTAGCAGGAGAACAGCTAGATAGTTTATCAAACAATTCCGAACACCTACAATTCCAATAGGAGATGGAAGAGAAGAAGAGCAGCAATTATAGAAACAGAAAATCGACCTCTTTCTGAAAGGTAGGACCCGAGGAGAAGTGAATCCAAAGTGACGGGAAGATAGACCGTGGGGGGAGGGGCCATCTCACAGCAAGAGGCAGAGCAATGGAGCACTAAATCAGAACTTTTAAAAATCTGCTCCACTGCGGTCCATCGCTCCAGAGGCTAAGTCAGGGTGAAGCCCATGTGGGGACAGTGTGGTCTCATGTCCCATGGGGTCACAGTAGGATCGGGGTTCTTGAGTGTCACAGAACTTGCAGGTATTAGAGCAGGAAAGCTAGCTGCAGAGATGGAGCTGCGGAATGAGCTCTCAACTCGGGGTTACCTTAAACTGTGGTCCGTGTCACAGTCAGACCGCTGCTCTATGAGCACAGAGCCCACAAGATCTGGGGAGATCCACCTGGAAATGTGCAGGGATCTGCTGGTTTGGGAGACTCCAGGAGGGGCTGTGTGCCAGACACAGAGACTCTTGGTCACAGGCTGGATGAGCTTGGAGCACGGCTGGAGGCCAGGGAGATGGGAGTAATTGAGCACTTTTCTTGGAGGGTGCACTGAGGAGTGGGGCCCCCAGCTCTCTGCTTCTCCAGGCCAGAGATTGGGAAGCTGCCATTTTCATTCCCATGCTCCAGAACTCTACAGAAAACAATCAGGGAACAAAAGCTCTAGAAAGTGAACCTGAACCCAAGCAGATTACTTATCCTGGCCCTTCCTAAGGGCAGTGCAATTCCGCCTCAGGCAAAGACACTTGAGAATCACTACAATAGGCCCCTCTTCCAGAATATCAGCAAGAAATCCAGCCAAGACCAAGTTCACTTACCAAGGAGAACAGCAGGATTCCAGAGGAGGAGAAAGCAAAGCATGGAATTCAAGGCTTTCTCCCCATGATTCTTTAGTCTTGTGAAGTTAATTAATTTTTTAAATTTTATTTTTTTCTTATGCTAAATTTTTTTTAACTTTTAGTCTTTCCTCTTTTAACGTTTTTTAACTAGTTTAGCTTAACAATACCTTCCATAAAAAAATCCTTTTTGAGCCTTCATTATCATAGTCATATTTTGCCCTTCATTGTATGTAACTTTATTTTTTGTATACACATAGGGTTTTTTTTTCTAAAAAAAATTTTGGGATAGAGCTTCTTCTAATACATCAAAATATACCCTAAATTTAGTGCAGGGCTTTGTTCTAGTCTTCAGCCTGAGCACATTCTCTCCACTTTCTTTTTCTTTATTCTCCCAACGAACTTACCTTATCAACACCTCTTTTAGAAATTAAAAAAAAATTTTCTTTATCTTTATACTCATATCCCATCCCTTCATCATGTTTACCCTTAGTGTGTACCCTTAGTTTACCCTTAGTGTATACACTTAGTGTGTGTCTATATATATATATATATATATATATATATATATATATATTTCATTCTTTAAAATTTTTGGAGGTAGTTTCTTCTAAGAGACCAAAATAATCCAAAATTAATTGGTTGACTCTGTCTTATTCAATCGTCTAATATATATATTTTCTTTTTTATATTTTTTCTTTATTTATTTTAAATTTTTTCATTTTATTTTATTTTATTTTATTTTATTTCTTTTCAGTGTCCCAGAATTCATTGTTTAAAAAAACACCTCATCCAGTGCTCCATGCAATATGTGCCCTCCATAATACCCACCACCAGGCTCACCTAGCCCCCTAACCCACCCCTCCAAAACTCTCAGTTTGTTTCTCAGAGTCCACAGTCTCTCAGTATTTATAACACTTAGCAAATTTCTTATAACGGCCTTTTTCAAAAGAAATTTAGTTAAAAAAAGAGAATAAGGGAAATGGTCTTAAGTAAGCATATGCTACCATTTAGGTGTTTGTATGCATTATTTTTAAATTAATTTAAAAAATTTTTTATAAACATATAATGTATTTTTATCCCCAGGGGTACAGGTCTGTGAATCGCCAGGTTTACACATTTCACAGCACTCATCATAGCACATACACTCCCCAGTGTCCATAACCCCACCACCCTCTCCCGACCCCCACCCCCAGCAACCCTCAGCCTGTTTTGTGAGATTGAGTCTTTCATGGTTTGTCTCCCTCCCAATCCCATCTTCTTTCCTTTTTTCTTTTTATATCCCCAAACCCCCACATTACATCTCCACTTTCTCATATCAGGGAAATAATATGATAGTTGTCTTTCTCCGATTGACTTATTTCGCTAAGCATAATACCCTCTGGTTCCATCCATGTAAGCGCAAATGGCAAGATTTCATTTCTTTTGATGGCTGCATGGTATTCCATTGTATATATATACCACATCTTCTTTATCCATTCATCTGTTGGTGGACATCTAGGTTCTTTCTACAGTTTGGCTATTGTGGACACTGCTGCTATAAACATTCAGGGACACGTGCCCCTTTGGATCACTACATTTGTATTTTTAGGGTCAAAACCCACCAGTACAATTGCTGGGTCATTCGATAGTTCTATTTTCAACTCCATGCTGTTTTCCAGAGTGGCTGCACCAGCTTGTATTCCCCCCAACAGGTAGGAGAGTTCCCCTTTCTCTGCATCCTTGCCAGCACCTGTTGTTTCCTGACGTGTTAATTTTAGCCATTCTGACTGGTGTGGTTTTGATTTGCATTTCTCTGATGCTTAATGATGTGAAGCACTTTTTTATGTACGTGCTGGCCTTACCCAATAATTCTTATGCATTTTTGAACTAGCATTGTCTGTGCAGAGCTGAACTATAACACTAGGGTGGGTATTGTCTCAAATAAAGGCTATACCCATGCAAGATATTTTATTAGTGAAAAAACATTCAGGATAACCAGAAATATCTAAGATTTTACCATTAGAGTGAGAAAATATGTCTAAAAGGATAAAAATAACCTCTAAAGGATACAAAGGAAAGAATTAAAATGGGTGGTTCCTAATATCTAGGGGAATTCTTTTCTTCTTTTTTTATCCTTAACTTTTATTCAGTTCCTTTTTTTTAAATTGTGTTATGTTAGTCACCATACAATGCATCAATGGTTTTTGGGACTTCATTAAGATAAAGAATTTCTGCACAGCAAAGGAAACAGTCAACAAAACAAAGAGCCTAGTGGAGAGAATTCTTTTCTAATTGTCTTAGATGGAGCTGTTCGTCATGCAGTTGCATGGTTATTTTTCCTACGGTATTATGTGTACAGTCATCGTGGACTGTCTGCTTCTGCTGTTTTTCCAGAAAACCTCAGTTTAAGATCTCTAATATGAGTAACTTTTTCAGTTTCTGTCAGTGAAGAATATATGATGTCATAGTATTTGATAAACATTAACCAAGGATCCATTTCCTATACTTTATCTGCTGAATTAGTAATAAATTGTACATATAAGGTTATTTCACAATTCTCAATGACAGTTTTTTTTCTGGGATTTTGTTCAGGGCACCAAAGGTTTAGGTCATGTAATGGAGATGAAATGAATGTCCGCAGAGCAGTCTGTATCTGTGATGAAAGGAAGACTGACAAGGCTTTACTATCTAGTTCAATAGTTTGGGAAGGCTGGAATGGGTATGGTTTGGGACATCTGAGTTATGTGGGCTACAGTGACCAGTTCAAAGTGAGACAGCCTAGGACTTTGTAAGGAAGACACAGGGCCATGAAGGCTAAGGCTGTACCAGACCACAGCAGTTCAAGGGTAACGGCTACAGTAACTCATTTCAGTTTAACATTGCATTTGTTGTTTTCACTTTTCCACAGGATCTGGGTGTGATAGAAGAAGAGAAGTTTCTATGTGAGTCCTAACTTTACCTAACTTTCCCAGAGACATTTGCTCTGCCCTCTAGAGAGTATTTGAAATTGTATAGGTATGAAACACAGAATCCAACTGATATTTGACTCTTTAAAAAAAAAATCTATTTGTTTACTTGACAGAGAGAGAGCACAGGCAAGGGAATGGCAGCCAGAGGGAATAGAAGCCGGCTCCTTGCTGAACAGGATGGGAGACTCGATTCCAGGACCTCAGGATCAGGACCTGAGGTGAAGGCAGACTCTCAACCGACTGAGCTACCCAGGCGCCCCTGATATTTGAATCTTGTGATTGTTGAGACTTTCAGGAAAGAGAATGGTTCAATCCATGTAGAAAATAATATATTATTACCCATCCACAATCTAAGCTCATGCAGGGAATGCAACTGTGTTAGATCCCTTTGGAGATACTCAAATGTTTCCTTAGGACAGTATTTCAGAGCATATCCCACCTTTTCAGATTTTTTGGGATCTCATTGACTCCCAGAAAGGCATGGAAAGCCCCATTGTCTGCCATCCTAGAAAAGTCTCCCCACTAGTGTTTGGTTTAATGTTGCATCCAGTATATTCCCAGTGTGAAGTGTTGTCTCTGCTGGATTGTAGCAAGTGTTCATTGGTATCATTTGGCTACACTAGACAGCTGTCCTGGCTTTGCTACATCTTGTTCTCATGAATCAGCAAATCAATTATTCATAGTGATTCTTTAAAAATTTAGTGCCAAATATTCTACAAACAAGATAGAATTAATTGAACTTTTCCTTGGTTTTGTTTTTATGTTTTTAGAGAAGTGCTTACATAAGGACCATCTTGGAATTCATATTTATGATGACCTGCTCAAGCATTTTTTCTTAGCTTCTACCAGTGTCTTTTTAAACCTGAGACATTGTTTTGATGACAATTTAAAAAAATTTTCGTGAATACATGAAATAATTAATATATTTGCTGCTCCTTTCTAGTAGAAAGCAGGAGATACGTGAAAGGGTTAAGAAAAGTTGGAAACGTAAGAAACCAGATTGTCTTTATAGTATTGGGAGCAATGACCAACCTTAAAAACATACTCACTGACATCAACCACATAATTTTTTGTAAATTGACATATCCAAGAGATACTCATTAGTTCAACTACTTGATTTAATGATGCTTCTCAAGGGACTGGATTTTGTAAAGAGGTCTGGAGTAGTAATTGCATGACCAGTCTGGTCGTGTTTTTCAGTGTTTAAGGATTCTGGCCAACAAGCACCCATTTCAGACCCTGTCCACCAGGGGGTGCAGCTTCCTACCGCAATCACATTTCCTGTGTGAAATGTGGGCTTCCACTGATCATTTCTCTGTCACTCCAAACTTATTCATCGTAAGAAAGAAAAACATTATTTAGGTGACACGCCAGAGATGAAGTGTTCTCTGGGCTTTGGGACTGTGGTACTCTTAATGCTTGGTAAGTAAAATGCTTCTTAAAATTTGGATTCTTTTTCTTTTGTATCAGTAATAAGTTGAACTATAATTTATCCAAGAGCTTCATGCCAAAGGTGACATAGGTCTCTTTTCTTTTTCCTCAGGACAAACCCGTGGAGACTCAGTGACTCAGACAGAAGGCCAAGTGACCCTCTCAGAAAATGCTCTCCTGACTATGAATTGTACTTATTCAGCATCAGGGTACCCTGCCCTTTTCTGGTATGTCCAGTATCCCGGTGAAGGTCTAGAGCTCCTCCTGAAAGCCTTGAAGGACAAGGAGAAAGGAAGCAACAAAGGGTTTGAAGCCACCTACGATGGCAAATCCAACTCCTTCCACTTGGAGAAACGCTCAGTGCAAGCCTCAGATTCAGCTGTGTACTACTGTGCCATGAATGACACAGTGATGGGGACTTCAGGGGGAGCTGAGCGCAAACTCTGAGCAGAACAGGGGCCTAGAAGCTGAGCATCTCTGCCTGATCCATTCTGGTTCCAGCACAGTCTGTGGTTGTTTGTCCCTCAGTGTCTGGTTGATACAAAATCATTCAGAGAACAAGAGTATAGGAGCCAGAATAACATTCCCCAACTCCAGGTGTTCCTTAGTGACATTGAAAACCATTTGATGGCAAGAGTTCCTCAGCCAGAGTGTAACTAATTTCAAGGTAGAATCACATAACAATGATGTGATCTTGTGGTGATCCTTGCTGTGAACGTCCAGCCCCACAAATTGTTCATTGGCACCCTGGTAGTTGTTTCTGTGTCTATGACACTTTTAGAGACACACGGTGTGCCTGAGAAGGTGGTGATGCCTAATATCTTCCTGACAGAGAATGGCAGTGGAGGTGATGGAGACCATCAACCCCAAAACAGGTTTTAGTAGAGAAAGAAGGGAAGGGAAGAAAGGAGGAAGAACACATGTACTTGACCAAGGAAAGAGAGGTCAGGGACCTCTGCCCTGCGTTTTTTTCTAGTAAATCACGTGATAAACTCAGGATGATACTCAACATGAAGGCTTGGGAGCAGAAATAGAATGGAGGAAGTGGCTTATGTCCTGGCCAGTTAAATAGATCAGTTGGCTTTCTGACAATAAGAACTCAAGGAAGATAGCTTTCAGTGCCTCGGAAATGTGGTGGGTAAAAATGCTCTTGCACTGAGGTTTCTAATGATATGAATAGATTGGTGACACTGGGAGGGAAATCCTATTGATTTCTCTAACTCCTGTTTTGCAACCTCTCAGAGAGAGCCACAAATCATGGGATTTGGAAAATGTATGGGATAAAGTGAAGCTGTACAAAAAAATAATAGAAAACGCAATGTCTATTTTGAAGTACAGGAATTTTCCAGTATTATTTCAAACTTCTTTAATTACTATCTCCTTATTTGCAGATTTTACGAATGAGCTATTATCAGAATATTAATATATTCCCTTAACATATTTGTTAAGTATTCTTTGGTTAGTTTATTTTTATTTCATTGGTTTAAAATGAAAATTTTATTTTCAAACCTGTGTAAATATAAATGCATGTGAATATGTACTTTAAAGTATTCAAAAGATATATAATAAGAGTTTTCCTAGACTTCTGAGAAACGCAGTAGACTAGGGGTGCCTGGCAGACTCTGGTTTGAGTTGGAATTCTGGTTCTCCAGGTTGTAAGTTTGAGCCCATTTTGGGTAGAGATTACTTAAAATTGAAATCTCTAAAAAAAAAAAAAAAACAAACAAAAAACACCTCATGGTAGATTAATAGTATGTGCTTGTATCTTGATTTCTCTAATAGTCTTTTCTCTTTGAAATCAACTATTTATTTATTTGAGGGAGAGAGTGCATGAGCACAGCAGGAGAAGAAGGGGAGGGAGAAGCACACTTCCCTGAGCAGTGAGCCCAGCAGGTGGCTGGATCCTAGGACATGGAGATCATGATGTTAACTGAACTTAGAAGCTTAATTGAATAGCCAACCAAGCCCCTCTAATAGTCTTTAAGAACTTTAGCAAAGCTGTCCTAAAGGGCAGTAAGCTGAAAACAGAAAGCGAAACAGGAAAGAACCTATCAGCAGACAGTGCCATCATAATTTTAGAAAATGAGCTGTATATGGACAGAGGGGAACTTGCATGAGAGACTAAATAAGGAGAAACCCAGGCCTGGTGTAGAAGAACCTCAGTGTGTGCTCTGCCCTCCAGAAAGGTTTGGGGGAAAAGAAGCACCACATAATTTTAGAAAATTGAGGAAGATGGCAGAAGGAAGAATACAAGTAGACAGAGTGGTCACCTTGGGTCTCAGAATTAAGCATATGATGCTTGGAAGCTTACTGTGGTTCAGTTGAGGTAAGGGAAACACATAAATTCAAAACCTTACAACCAAAATCTGGTGTCCATTCTGGCCTATCTGAACAGAGCTGAGCTGAGCTGTGGAGAAAAAACAATGAGAAGGAGACCATGGTGAGTGGATCTGTCATCCGAGGGCTACAGCTTGAACTCTTCAGCAGAGAATGATCAGATTTTTCTGCTTTTGGCTCTAACATAGGCATCTGAACAGGCATAGGTAGTGAGGAAGAACACTAGCATAACAATAGGTACATTGAAAGAGCTACAGTGATTAGTCTAAACGCTTTGCCTTCTTATCATAGTGTGATTTATTTCTACCTTAAATCACAGAATGTGAACATACATGACTCTTAAAACCATTTTTTCATAATTCTTACATTTTATGTTTATATAATTAATTACAAGCAGTTTTTTAAAGTTATGGAATGCTTCTGGAATTTTCATGTCATTCTTGCACAAGGGTCATGCTGATTTTTCTCTGTATCATTCTAATTTTAGTATATGTGTTGCCAAAGCGAGCCCTACCTCTCATATTTTCAGTAAGTGCCATCCACCCACTTTTATCATAGATGAAATGAGTAAACATATCACAGTTCGCTAAATCATTGATCCACAATCCTCATTTCAATATAAATTTTACTCATGTATATTTTCAGTTGTAATGTTTTTAGTTAAAATTGCTTAATGCCCACTGGGTGCCGTATCCAACTGATGAATTGTTGAACACTACATCTGAAACTATGTGAGGTACTATGTGTTGCTAACTGAATTTAAATAAGAAAAAGTTGCCTAATGCAAAAGGATGTGGGGTAGTGAGACTCTCAGCTAGAACACAGAGAATTATGACAGGACTCACACAACTTGCTATACCAGGAAACCCCTGTTTCCCGTTCTGGGGCCACAGCAGCACATAACCAGCAATCCTTTCCTCATCCTGTCAAGTTCTTCTCACAGTGCTGAGCCCTGAATTTGAAGGGGAAGAAGACATTTTCCTTCTAGTGGGAGAACTCAAACGTGTTGCTCTCCAACCTTCTCAAGGTGGTCATGGCTTCTGTGTGGCTAGGTAAGGATGGTCCCTGTGGGAATGTGTCTCCTCTATGACTTAAAATCAAGAGAGATAGGCAGGATCCTGTGCGTACCTTGGGAAGAAGGGATGACAGTGTGTAAAACAGAAGTTCTTTGTGCCACATCACGTATTCCAGAAGTCTCTGATTCTGTGTTATTTTCCTTTCAGGATCCAGTATTTCCCAGAAGGTCACTCAAGCCCAACCAGCAATGTTAGTGCAGGAGAAGGGGACTGTCATTCTGGAATGCACATATTCCACCAATGAACCACGTTATAGTCTCTTGTGGTACAAGCAGCCCAGCAGTGGGGCAATGATTCTCCTTATTCGTCAGGATTCTTACAACCTGCAAAATGCCACTGAAGGTCGCTACTCACTGAATTTTCAGAAGACAAGAAATTTCATTCAACTTGTCATCTCAGCTTCACAGCTGGAGGACTCTGCAGTGTATTTCTGTGCACTGTGGGAGTCCATAGTGAGAGGCATGATGGAAGGAGGTATACCCATCAACAGGGCTCTTGTTGATGCTTCTTCCTGCAGTAGGGCCCAAGGGGGGCAATTGCCATCCCAGACAGGAAGTGGCACAGGTGTAGGCTTAGAGGGAGAACCTCATTTTAAGAAAACACCACTCTGGATAAGAGTTATCATTCTTCAAACACTTCCTAATCCCTGAAAAGTTGTGCTAAAATTATTTTTTGGAGACTAGAGTAACCATAATAAATAATTTGCCATTTTGCGCTTAGATTCAGCCAGAGAATTGGCTAAGGAAGTTTAGAAACCTTTGGCTCAAGGTCAGCAATAATGTGTGTTAGTTGTTGGATTTTTCAAATCACTTTGTTCAGTAAACGTTTCCTGAGCTTGTATTATTGCTCAACTATTATTGAGCATATATTATGTTACAGACATTGTAAAATATGATAGGCCATGAAATGTCTCTGTGGATATATGTGTGTGTGTGTGTGTGTGTATGTGTGTGTGTATACACTTTATGCATATGTGTATATATATACACACATACATTCATATGTGTATATATATGCACATAATGCTGTTTTATACCATTTAGTGACAGTTTAATTAGGTTTGTTTGCTGTGAGGCAATTGTACTCCTATTTAGTTTCCAAGGAGTCTGCTCTATAGTGTAGTTTTTCTCATTTTGTCTTATTAACACCACTAGGATACTTGTACTCAGTTTGCATACAGGAGGCTTACTTGCTCTCCACCAGACGTATCCACAAATGCTCATAATAAGGGGTTCTAGGGGGACACTGTGAAGGACAGAGTGTGAATTTGCCCCTTTGTCAGCTCCTGCCCTTCACTTCAACCTTTCTCCAAAGTCTGTTTTGTTATTTCACCTTCCTGGTTCCAGTGCTCATAGCATCTCCTTCCCCATTCTGTTTAATTTGAGTTGGTGAGACCACTTGGGAAAACATTGTGGATGTTCCACAAGAAATTAAAAATAGAGCTACCCTATGACCCAGCAGTTGCACTACGAGGTATTTACCCCAGAAAAGAAGGGCCACAGGCACCCCAATGTTCATAACAGCAATGTCCACAATAGCTAAACTGTGGAGGGAGGTAAGATGACCTTCAACAGAGGAATGCATAAAGAAGATGTGGTCCATAAATACTCAATGAACTATTACTCAGCCATCAGAAAGGATGAATACCTACAATTTGCACTGACATGGATGGAACTGGAGGAGATTATGGTAAATGAAATAAGTCAGACGGAGAAAGTCAATTATCATTTGGTTACACTTATTTGTAGAACATAAGGAATAGCATGGAGGACATTAGGAGAAGGAAGGAAAAAGTGAAGGGCATGGGAATCCGTGAGGGCGACGAACCATGAGAGACTATGGAGTCTTGGAAACAAACTGAGGGTTTCAGAGGGGAGGGATTGTAGTAGTAGTAGTAGTAGTAGTAGTAGTAGTAGTAGTATTTTGTAGTGACAATTTATCAATAATTATGTACTCTATAGTGACTAACATAATGTAATATATGATATATAATATCATATATCATCATAATAAAAAAATAATAAAAAGCTATTAAAAATCATGAGAGACTATGGACTCTGAAAAACAATCTGAGGGGTTTGAAGTGGCTGGGGGGTGGGAGGTTGGGGTACCAGGTGGTGGATATTATAGAGGGCATGGATTGCATGGAACACTGGATGTGGTGAAAAAATAATGAATACTATTTTTCTGAAAATAAATAAATAAATTTAACTTAAAAATCATCTATATTTAAAAAACAAAAAAGCACATTTTTTGGCCAACAGATGAGTTAGTTTGCACATTTCCCAGCCATCCTTTTTGATCAATGTTCCACACTCCAAATCTTCATTCTCTCCATTTTCATCCTCCCAGTTCTAACCCCAATGACCTAAGGCCTTAAAATTGAATGGTAATAGATGGTTGATAGTTGGTCTTGCATCAAACACCCTCTTATATTTGTTTGGAAGGCAGATTTGCAGAGTAGAAATCTTAAGTATCTCCTCAAGTTTCTTTAATTATAGAATCTGACCATTTTCACATTCATTTTTACCATTTGAGAATATTTTGAGTGTATAGTTCAGGGTTATGAAATACACTTACATTGTTGTTCAATCAGCAGCACCTTTCATTTCTAGAATCTTGTCACCTTGAAAAACTGAATATTTGGACTCATTAAACAATAACTCTCCTTTATTCCATTCCTCTACACCTTCAGAACTACTATTTTACATTCTCCTTCTTTGAGCTGAAGCTCTTTAGCTCTCATAGAAGTGGAATTATGCAGTATTGGTCATTTTCCAAAATTTCATTTGACATACTGTCCCCATGATGCATCCACTTGCATTATGTGTCAGAATTTCTTTACTTTTTAAGGTTGAACAATATTCCCGTGTATGTAATATACCGTTTTATTTATCCATGTCTATCTGTTGATGGCCTTTTGGGTTGCTTCCTCTTTTTGGTAGAAACTGGAATTCAAAAACATCTCAATATTTATGGAAATATCAAAATTCTTTCAATTTTTGAGTATATATCAGAAGTGGATTGCTGGGTCATAATGTAATTCTATTTTAAGAAATTTAGACACATTTATAATGGTTATTTGGAAAAACTATGCTCTAGACTGCAGTATCACAAACAAGTTTCAAGGAACAGAGAAAGAGAGTGATCACTAGTCATGAATGGAGCTCCAGTATGTTGGTGAATCACAAAAGCCTAGAGGAGTTTTTCACTCTTACTACAGTACATTGCTTATTTCAGGTCTGGATGGAATGGTGAAGCCACTACCCACTGGTCAGTTCCTGGATAGCAGTCTGAGTATCCATTATTTCTTTCCTCATTTGGTAAAAGATCCAAACCTGCAATTATTGAATTGTTTTTTAGTAGTTCCAGTTGCATAAATAAAGAACCTGTAAAAGACTCTCAAGATATTTCAAAGGCTTAGGAAGAAGTCTTTTGCTACCCACTAGTCTTTCTCTGAAATTTGACAATCTATACTGTCAAAAAGAGGGAATAGGCTTTTAATATCCCAGCTCTGTGTTGTAATCTATTAGCTTTTCCATGAAGTTTCTTGATACTTTTGAGCTTTGTTTCATTATCTGTAAATTTATTATTAGCAGTAAATTTATTATTATTAGTAGTAGTAGTAGTAGTATTTTGTTGTGACAATTTATCAATAATATACCCAGAGAGATTGACAAGTAGCAGATGAGCAATTTGGGAGGACAATCTTTTTTTTTTTTTTTTTAAGATTTTATTTGTTTACCTGAGAGAGAGCGGGAGAGTGAGAGAAAGCATGAGAGCAGAGAAGGTCCGAGGGAAAAGCAAAATCCCCACAGAGCCCAGAACCTGATGCAGGACTTGATCCTGGGACTCCGGGATCATGACCTGTGCTGAAAGCAGTCGCTTAGCCAACTGAGCCACCCAGGCTCTCCAGGAGGATAATCTTAATAGGTACAGAAAAAGCATTTGACAAAATTCAGATCCATTCCTGATTAAAACTCCCAGCAAATTACACAAAATTGAAGGGAATTTCCTCACCTTAAAAAAGGGCATAACAAAGAGTCTACATCAAATATCACACTTGATGGTGAAAGCTTAATTGTTTTCTCCTTAGTTTCAGAAATAAGGGGAAAGTTTTGGCTCCACCACTTGTATTTAATATTGAAATAGAGGTTCAATCCAATGTAATAAGGCAAGTAGAAGAAACGAAAGCCATAGAGTTTGGGAGGCAAGAAGTGAACTTCTCTCTATTACCAGAAAGCATATTTGTGCAGAAAATGCAAGGGAATCTACAGAACAGAGTGAAACAAAATACTAGAACAAATCAGTTAAGAAAGTCAAATGTACATCTACATGTGATACATCCATCCTACTCCCAGATATGGGCTCAGGAGAAAGGAAAGAATGGGTCTATAAAAAAAAAAATCTTATATGCAAAAGTTCATAGCAGTTTTGTTTGTAAGAACCTACTGGGACTACTCCATATGGCCAGCAACAGGTGCATAGACAAAATGTTTTATAGGCATAGGATGAGATACTACACAATAACAGTAAGAAACAAACTCTTGATAGTTATGACTATGGAAGAATATTAAAATAGTTACATTGTGAAGTGACAGATAAAAGAGTACATATAATTCCATAATTAAAAATTATAAATTATGCAGACTAAAGCATGACAGAAATGTTCCCTGGAAATGGGAGTGGTGAGGGTTGAGAGAGGGGCTGCCAAGAGACATGAGGAAACTTTTGGGATGATGCATATGTTCATTATCTCAAATGTGGTGAGTGCTTCACAAATACAAATGTCAAATTATATAGAATTGTCCAGTTGGTGCAGCTAATTTTAATGTAAAATATGCATTAATAAAAGACAGTAAGTATCCATATTTACTATGCAGTACCTTCCCTCAATGATATGCAAGTCCTCCGTGTGACACAGTGCAAAATATTTCTCCTTTGGTTTTCATTGGCCTGAATGTTTTTTCTAAAGTTATGGATAGGGATGCCTGGGTGGCTCAGTCGTTTAAGTGTCTGCTTTTGGCTCATGTCATGATCCCAGGATCCAGGGACTGAGTCCCGCATGAGGCTCCTTGCTCAGCGGGGAACCTGCTTCTCCCTCTGCCTCCTGCTCCCCCTGCTTGTGCCCTTTCTCTCTCTCTCTGACAAATTAAAAAAGTAAACTGTTTAAAAAACTAAAGTTACAGATAATGACTTTCTGCATCCATGTACTATATTGTTTATTTTCCTTTTTAAAAAAGCTTTTATTTATTTATATATTTTAGAGAGAATGATAGAGTGATAGAGACTGAGAGAGAGACATAGAGAGAGAAAGCAGACTCCAAATGAATGCAGAGGCCCATGCAGGACTCTGATCCTGAGATCATGACCCTAATCATAACCAAGAGCCTAAAGCTCCCCCAGGTGAACCATCCTGGTGCCCCATGTTTATTTTCAACCATTATCATTCTAACCTCCTTGGGATTTCCCTTGCATATCTGAATACAACTTTGCAGGGGTTTGTCCAAAATTCCTTTCTAGTATACTTCTGTGGCAGGCCTGACAATGTGATTTGAGAGGTGGAGGGGAAGCCAAGGGACACATGAACCCAAACAGTATCCAGGCAAGAATTTCTTACTTCCCTTTGCATTGGGGAAAGTGTTTCAATGTTGGTTCTAGACTCATGAACCTCCTTGATCTGAATCTCTTGGAGAGTGGCCTCCAGGATATAGCTTGGGCTAAGCTTCCATCTATATGTCTAAACATAAATGTTTACAGGGCTTTACAGAAGATGTGTCCCTTTCTAGAACTTTTTCCTGATAATCCTGATTTCTTACCTTGTGGGAAAAATTATTTGATTAATGTTTGGCAACAAAATTTGACGGACAGTAATAGAAAACATCCTTGAGACTAAAGCTGTTAGGATTATAGCATTAATATTTTTTTCTTAATTCATATACACTAGTCACCTTGTTGGAGTCAACCAAATATTGAAAACTTAATTTCAGATGATTCTATATGGATTTGATGACTCCATGTATGATGTTTTTTCTGTCTGTATCTGCTATTTTTCACTTTTTAATGATTCTGAAAATCAGTAATATTTGACTATTAAAATGGTTGACTAACAAATAGTGTGACTTCTTCTGAAAACTTTTATTAAAAAATAGTATTTCTAGCAATGGCTAATAGTTTAGGAAAAGTAAATACAGTATTTCAATTAAAGGTCATTTGTTCATTATTTTTGTTTGATTTAGAAAACATTTAGAGAGTACTTAAAAAAAATGACAGTCATGACAGTCACAGGTCTAAATATTGCGGTAAAGTGCCCAAAACACAGAATCAGTCAATGACTTGACTTCCTCTTACTTTTTCTGTATTCAACTCGAACCCCATTTCTGGCAGTCAGTGGTTTTTGGGCTGGTGCACAAGGATGCATGAGAATATGAAGTACTGAAGTAAGATGCTTTAAGTTTGTTACCCTCCCAGCCACAGAAATGCCCCAGGATGCTGTGTTAAAGAACTTCCATATCAGGCAGTGTCTTAAGAACAAAACAGACATGAGAAGTCAGGATTGCTGTTGTTCAGACTTCCCAGGGTCACCTGAAGCCTGACATTCGCCTCATGAGGTCAGGGATGAAACAGATGGCTGACTTGGGGAGGATTTTGGCCAACATGTATGCGTTTTAATCCCTGTCCACTAGGGGGTGCAGCTTCCTACCACAGTCATATTTCCTGTGTGAAATGTGGGCTTCCACTGATCATTTCTCTGTCACTCTAACCTTCTTCATAGTAAGAATGAAGAACATTATTTAGGTGATGCTCCAGAGATGAAGTGTTCTCTAGGCTTCGTGACTGTGGTACTCTTAATGCTTGGTAAGTACCATTCCTCTTACAATTTGGATTCTTTCTTCCATGATGTCAGTTAAACCTTTAACTATTATTAATCCATGAGTTTTATGCCCAAGGTGATACAGATGTCCTTCTCTTTCCTTAGGACAAACCCGTGGAGACTCAGTGACTCAGACAGAAGGCCAAGTGACCCTCTTAGAAGAAGCTTCCCTGACTGTGAACTGCACTTATTCAGCATCAGGGTCCCTTACTCTTTTCTGGTATGTCCAGTATCCCGGTGAAGGTCTACAGCTCCTCCTGAAAGCCTTGAGGGGCAAGGAGAAAGGAAGCAACAAAGGATTTGAAGCCACGTTTGACAGCAAATCGAAATCCTTCCACTTGGAGAAAGGCTCAGTGCAAGCATCAGATTCAGCTGTGTACTACTGTGCGGTGACTGACACAGTGATGGGGACTGTAGGGGGAGCTGAACACAAACTCTGAGCAGAACAGGGGCCTGGAAGCTGAGTGTCTCTGCCTGATCCATTCTGGTTCCAGCACAGTCTGTGGTTGTTTGTCCCTCAGTGTCTGGTTGATACAAAATCATACAGACAACTAGAGTTTAGGAACTAGAAATAACATTTTCCAAGTATAGGTGTTCCTTAGTGACACTGAAAGCAGTTCAATGCCAAGACTTTCTCAGTCAGGGTGTAACTCATTTAAGGTAAAACCACTTAATAATGCAGTGGTCTTGTGGTCATCCTTGCAGTGAACGTCCAGCCCCACAAGTTGTTCATTGCACCCTGGTGGGAGATCCTGTGTCTTATGACAGTTTTAGAGAGACACAGTGTGACCAAGAAGGTGGTGATGCCCAGTGTCTTCCTGACAGAGTATGGGAGGAGAGGTGATGGGAAAGCTTCAGCCCCAAACCTATGTAATGGGTGAATGTTGGCCAGAATCCTCCCCAAGTCACCCATGTGCTTCATTCCCGACTTCATGAGGCACATGTTAGTCTTCAGGTGGCCCTTGGAATTCTAAAGAACAGCAATCCTCACCTCTCAAGTCTATCATTCTGATTATGGGGTAAGAGTCATCAGTGGGAGGGACAGAGAGGGAGGGAGAGAGAATCTCAAGCAGATTCCTCAAAAAGCATGGAGCCTGACATGGAACTTGATCTCATGAGCTGATCATGCCTTGAGCAGAAACCAAGAGCCAGTCATTTAACCGAACTACTGTATCACCTAGGCACCCTATGACCTTTAATTTAGTAATTAAATTATTAAATTTAATAATCCCCTTATCAGTAGATTTTATGAATGAGCTATGATCAGAATATTAATACATTTCCTTATATATTAGTCATATATTCTTGGTTTAAATTAATTTTTCATGTAATTGGTTTAAAATATAAACTTCTCTTCATAACTCTATAAATAAAAAAGCATGTGAAAATGTACTTTAAACAACTCAAGAAGGTATACAATAGAAATTTTTCTCAGACTTTTAGATAAACATTGTAGACTAGGGGTGCCTGACTGGCTCTGTGGGTAGAGCTGGGACTCTGGATCTCAAAGTCATAAATTTGAGACCTGTGGTGTGTGTTGAAAGTACTTAAAATCTCTAAGAAAAAAAAAAACCCCATTGTAGATTAATAATACAATTTATCTCTTGATTTCTCTAAAACTGTTTTAAAAAGATAGTGCAGATACTCCAAAGGGTAGAAAGCCACAAAAACAAAAAGAAACAAGAAAGCTATCAGCAGTCAGTGACATCAACCACTTTTAGAAAATAGTTTCTTTATGGATAGGGACACACTTGCAGGAAAGACTAGATAAGAGGACACCGGAGCCTACTGGGAAAGCACCTCAGTGTGCGCTGTGCCCTCTGGAAATGGTCAGGGAAAAGAAGCACCACATGATTTTGGGTAATTGAGGAAGATGTTGTTGCCCACGCTGGTGCATGGGTGGGTGCGTGCATGTGTTTGCATATGTTGAAGATATTGCGGTGGAGGGAAGTAAAATATGTGGACCCAGTGAGGCAATTTTCCAAGTCACAGAACAGCTATGCATCCACGACCCTATAAGAAACAATGATCATCTTCTAAACCCAGCAGAAAATGGGACTTTGGTCTTTGAGAAATTGAGAAGATGACATAAAACATTTTACCCAAATATTGTGCATTACAGAGCTTTTTGATTTTTGCTCACCAGTTCACCTTTCCTTTACTTAAAGATGTTCTTCTGTTCCTGCCTCTACTCCCTGGCAACCACTGGTCTTTTTATTGTCTGCATAGTTTTCCACTTCCAGAATGTCCTATCTTGGATGTCAAACAGATGCAGCCTTTTCAGATTAGCTTCTTTCACTTTGAAGTATGCATGTAGGCCCCTCTGGGTAGCTCAGTGGATTAACCATATGCCTTCAGCTCAGCTCATGATCCCAGAGTCCTGAGATCAAGTCCCAGGTTGGGGTCTCTGCTCAGCAGAGAGCCTGTTTCTCCCTTCCCTCTGCCTGCTACTCCCCCTGCTTGTGCTTGCTCTCTCTGTCAAATAAACACATGAAATCTTAAAAAAAAAAAAAAGAGGAAAATATGTACGTATATTTTCTCCATGTCTTTCCATGGCATGATGGCTCATTTCTTTTCAGCACCAAATAAGATTCCCTTGTCTGGCTGTACCATAGTTTACTTACCCTTTCTTCTACTGAAGGATGTCTTGGTTGCTTTCATGTTTTTGGCAATTATGAATAAAGGTGCTATAAACTTTTGTGTGTTGATTTCAAATCTTTTTGATAAACACTCAGAAGTGGGATGACTGGATCGTATGGTAGTTCTTTTTTATACTTTTTGAAGAACTTCTATACTGTTTTCCGTGGTTACAGCATTGTGCATTGCCATTGCCTCCAACAGTGGACAAATGTTCCAAACTCTTCACATCCTCGACCACACCTGCATTTTGTTTTTGAAAATAGCATTCAATTTTTATTGATCTTTAAAGTCTGAATGGTACCAGGGGATTTATTGTAAATGTAGAGACAAATACATTGAGATAGTCACCATTAAAAAGGAATAGAAAATTACATATTTAGAGTATTTGTTTTTTATCTGATACCTTCAATTAGTGGTTAGTACCAGCATTTTATTTTGTTTTATTTTTAAACAATTTAAATTCAATTAATTAACATATAATGTATGATTAGTTTCAGAGGTACAGGTCAGTGATTCACCAGTCTTATATAATACCCAGCACTCATTAGATCATGTGGCCTCTTTGATGCCCGTCACCCAGTTAACCCATCCAACCACTCCATTCCCCTCCATCAATTCTCAGTTTGTTTTCTATGATTACGAGTCTCTCATGGTTTGTCTCCCTCTCTGCCTTCATCTGGTTTATCTTTTCCTCTCTTCCCTGATGATTCTCTGCCTTGTTTCTTATATTCCTCATATCAGTGATATCATAAGATAATTGTGTTTCTCTAACTGACTAATTTCATTTAGCATAATACCTTCTAGTTTCATCCATGTCATTGCAAATGGCAAGATTTCAATTTTTTTGATGGTTGTGTAATATTCCATTGTTTATATGGAACAATAAGTTTAGTTTTTGATTCAATTCAATAATTTCTTTTTATCTATGCTTTGATTACTGATATATTTGAACTTATTTCTAATATTTTGGTTTTGCTCCATATGCTTTCACTCCTTTCTTCTCTTTCCTTTTTTGTTGCATTGATAAAATTTTCTCTTTTTTTCCCGATGATTTGGGGAAAGTAAAGTACCTTTCTCTTTCATTGACAATATCCTCGAACTATTTGTGTGTATACATGTACAAGTGTGTACATTTTTTATGTCTAATTTTATTCTGTAATATATTTTCCTTGTATACACCATGGCTTCTCCTTGGGTGTGCTTTTTCTCCTGCTGATTTAGTATATTTAGAAAACCTCAGTGCCTGACTGAAGCAAACTATACACTATCTCTATATCAGGACAGAATTTCAGAAAGAGTTTATCAAATGAGCTGATAAGCTCCAGTTTTAATGCACATCGAGGAAAACACAGAAAATGAAAATCTTCCAGCACAATAATGAGAACATGAGTTCTCTTCATTCTTCTTCAAGCCCTTTGTTCCTGACTTTCCTCCACCTGGAGTAATTTTCACCTGCCAGCCTCAGGGCTTATTCCTTCATTTCCTCCCAGTCTCTGTTCCTAGAAAAACATGTGCTCATGTGAGGAATGCTTATAAAGTTTATTGTAGTGTAATATTTCCTAGATTAAGGAAGTCATCTTAGCCTTTAATCAATAGAGGAAAGGATGCATAAATGGAAGTATATCCACAATATGGAATATAATGGAACAAAGGATATATACGGATTAATGTAATAAGACCTACAGGATTTACTATTGAGGTTATAAACAAGAAATATATATATTTATATTATAATAATGTCTAAATAAAATGCTGTGTATTTTATGTTTATTCAAATCTAGTAAAACATCTGGGAACATCAACCCCAAATTGTCAAGATGAACAAAGAAATAAGGTAATAAGTGATGAAAGCATCAGAATTGAAAGTGGTAGTCAAAAAGGATATTACTCTATGGGTAACATTTTATTACTTTTAATAATTCACATATTCACAAATTTCTCCTATTGTTAAAAGTATTGAGAATCATAAAGGCCATCATAAAGGCTTATCTGTATTCTCCTCTTTCCTTGGCACCAAAAAGAGGAAAGGAGAGATGACCACCTTTTTCATAACATTATGTCCACCGACCTAAACTATACATATTTCTCTGGGGTCACATAGTTTTTAGTTTGCCCTTCACTTAGTGTCCTATTCTTTGACTTGATTATAATTATATATATTTTCATCTTCCCCTGTAGATAATAAACTAGTATGTGTTCCTCTTTTGTATATTTTATTTACATATGTATTGTTTTAATTTTATTTCCAGTAATTAACATACAATGCTATATTAGTTTCAGGTGTATATATAGTGATGCAAAACTTCCACAGATCACCTGTGCTCATCAGGAACAGGGCACTCCTTCATCCGCTCACCTATTGAACCCATCTCCCAACCCTATCCATCTGGTAACCATCAGTTAGTTCTGTTTAATTGCATTGTTTAATTGCTTCATTTTTGTCTTGTTTATTTCCTCCTTGTTTGTTTGGTTTGTTTCTTTAATTCCACTAGAGTGATATCACATGGTAGTTGTCTTTCTCTGACTAACTTATTTCCCACAAAGTTATATTCTCTAGCTCCATCCATGTCATTGCAAATGGCAGAATTTCATTTTTGATGGCTGAATAATATTCTAGTACACCTTATATATTCTGATCATCTAGGAGATTACTCCTTTAAAAATGCTCAATGAATACTTGTTGATTTCTTTTGAACTCAGGTAAAGAAACAAAATAAATAGCACAAGATGAAATTTACCAAATTATTTTCTGATCTCAATTTCCATGCAATTCCATTTTAAAAGTAAGATTTGGTTTACCTGTAAGCAGTTATCTTCTTTTCTGGCCATCTGCATTTCCTTCACCAGGAAGATTGGAATAAAAGGGGCTGGGGATTTGTGTCTGCTGAATGGCTTGTTCTAAGTTGTCTTTGCCACCAGCTTTGTTCCTCGAGGGGGCACTATAGACCTTAGGAGAAACAAAGACTGTGATGGTTGGAAGGTTGAATAGTTACAGAGAACAGAAATCATGAGAGCCAGTCCACTTATAGATAGCAAAGTTAGGGAAGAGAGAGGAGAGGGTTTTTTGTAAAGACCCTCTCAGGTTTTCAGTTCTGCCATTGCATATCAACTTCAGACATCTGGAGGCCATGACCCTAGAAATCCATTATGCAGATAATTCTTCACAGGTACCAGCATAGGAATATTGCTGGGCATTGTGAGTATGGAAACTCAACAGAAAATATCCCATTATCTGCTGTCAATTGTTATGAATAAAATCATCCAAATTTACTGGTCTTGAAACTGTTTCAATACCCACATATCCTACCTTTTCATGTGCTGAGAGTGGAGGGAAACAAAAATGAAGAGAAGAGAGGAAACAGTAAGGAACAAAAAGTAAAGGAAAGGGAGAGGACAATATTGACTTTGGCCAGCAACGTGTGGCTGGTCAGACTGAGCTCTGTGGGTGAGCATGGTGTCTAGCAGTAGCACAGGAGAGATGGAGAGGTGGAAATTACATCAGTGAGGACTTTAAGCACTACCTCCTATTTTTCACTGACCACATTCTGGTAGGAATCATTTTCTTTACAGACAGTGACTGTCTGTCTTGGTTTCTAGAACTCTTTTGATGGATTGCATTTACGTCTGCAATACTGAGTGGATGCTATCAGATAGTTTTTCTTTATCAATATTTTTACATAACTGAATGATCACATTGTCTGTCAAACTATGCATTTTAGGGAATGGAGTCATTCTTCCCTATGATTCTTCAAGGTTCTGGGTAATCCCCAATAGGCTCTGACTCTTCTCGAAGAATCATTCACCTTTCTTCACACACTAACCCACACTTTTCTAATATAAAGTGTTTTAAGAAAAAATAATAACCCTTACATCCTCCTATATTGGAAATATTCCTCCTACCTGCCTGCACTGCCCGCAAGCACAGTTTGGGAGAGATTCCTGTGCAGTGTTATAGGGCCACTGGGCGGAGTCTCAAGTTCTGAGAATGACAGGGCTGAGGTGTGATTGGTGCTCAGTGATTCTGGTGGGAAGGATTCACTGTAAGAACACAATTCCTCTGGATCCAAGACTACACTCTACACAGTAGGGGTGAAGGCACCTCATTAACTAGAGAAGGTATCATGAGGACACCCTGGGGAACTCTGCTGGGAATCCTGTGGCTCCAGATTTGCTGTGAGTGGGGACGTTACAGATGGGGGCTGGGGAGAGGTCCACAACCCACAGTGATGGGAGGAGCTGACACTGAGCTCCTAGAGTCCTATATCCTCAGGGGTGTGTCTTAGGATATTTTACACATTTTCAAACTGCATCAGTGACTCTCCAGTGACATCATTTGTGTTTGTTTCCTTCTTTCCACACAGCGGTGAGAGGGATGACAGTGGAGCAGAGCCCTTCAGCCCTGAGCCTCCAGGAGGGAGCCAGATATACTCTGAAGTGCAATTTTTATAGCAGTCCATACAGTGTACAGTGGTTCCGACAGCACCCCAGGGGCAGCGGTCTCATCCGCCTGTTTTACATAGCTTCAGGGATGCAGCACAGTGGGAGGTTAAACTGCACAGTGAATACTAAGGAACAGTCCAGCACCCTCCACATCACGGCTTCCCGACTGGAAGACTCAGCCACCTACCTGTGTGCAGCCCAGGCACAGTGCTCTCTGGTGATCTGCAGCCTGCACCCAAACTGCACCTGGGCCTGCAGACCCGCCCTTCCTCGGGGCAGGCCCTTGCTCCCATGCAGCCTTTGCACATTTTCAGATTTATGTAACAGTGTCTTTTCCCTCCTAAAATTAGACCTACCAGTGCTTTCATTTCACTTGTTTTTCTTGCTCTTTTTCTTCCAAAAAGCTCTTTGCAGGTAAAAAGCTCTACCATGGAACTCTTGGAGTAAGTGACAGAGATGCCCATATCCAGTACCATGGGAAGATAGAGGTCCTGGCAGCTACCACATAAATTATTTATAAATTACTTAAATGGAAAACCCCCAAAAAAGTAGATGGTCATGAACAAACAAAAGACGTGACATAATTTTTAAGTTTCTTATAGGTTATTTTTCAGTGAAATATGAAGAGATCATGTGGAATGTTTTTTCAAGTCTGTATTCAGCTTTTTTTAAACTCCTGGAAATGGAAATGTAAGAAAATAATTTCTTTGAGGATCACTCACTCTTCTTATCTAATTATACTTATTTTCTTTTTCAGCAAGATAATACCCTATGAATAAGTATTTTCATTTTATGCATGAATAAAGGGAGGATTTTAGAGTATAAGTGACTTGGTGGAGCTAATATTATTTCAAAGTTGGTGAATCTGAGGTGACACAAATGCTTATCCTCTGAATACCAATATAGAAGACCCCACAGAATCACAAAATCTCAATGATTTCTATTGATCAATTTGTATGATGTGTTGACTTCTATTACTGACAGAAGTAACCATTTCAGTCGTTTCTGAATAGTACCTTGTGTGGACAAGCACATGGATATTTCCATTCTGTTCCATGAAAATCATCACTCTCCCTTGCATTTTGAATGAACATATTTTCATGATCTTGTAACATCTTTCCCTGTTTGGAAAAGGGAGCAGAAATCCTCCAGGACAACCCTAAAAGAACACTACTCTGTTGTAGCCATAGACAAAGACTGCTGACCCCAAACCCAGAATTAAAACTTGCATGTAGAAGATTCCAGCACATACTGAGTTCCAGCCTGCACTGGTTTTTATGTTGAGAAAAGGGCATTGATAGGAAGGCCTGTCCCCCTGAAAATTCAGATAGAGATAGATGGGCAGACACCCTGAAGCTTGGAGAAAAGCCAGCTTCCTGAGCATGGGACCTGTGCAATTATATAACCCCAAACTCTCCCAAAGAATCCTGCCCTTAGTTTGATGTTGTGCCCTCACTGACTTGAAATCAATACTAATTTTATCTTTGTACGTGTATTTTAAAATGTTGTCCCATAAGTGGGAGAACAAGTGCCTGAGCAGAGACATGTGGGAAGCAGGACTCAGACAGGAACACATGCAAGCTCAGGTTTTGGGTCACAGCAAGCTGTGTGTGAGCTGAGCAGTTGGCATGGCCACCTGTGGTGTTTATGCCTGCTTTGGACTAGCTGGGGCTTTGACATGCAGCAAAGCAGCTAGTAAATATTGTTCGGAAGTTACTACAAATTAAATATGTAGGGCGCCTGGGTGGCTCAGTGGGTTGAGCCGCTGCCTTCGGCTTAGGTCATGATCTCAGGGTCCTGGGATCGAGTCCCACATCGGGAATCTCCACTCAGCAGGGAGCCAGCTTCCTCCTCTCTCTCTGCCTGCCTCTCTGCCTACTTGGGATCTCTGTCTGTCAAATAAATAAATAAAATCTTTAAAAAAATTGAATATGTATACCTGGTCATTTCAAGAAAGCAATTTGGCAGGTTTTTTTTTACAGACCAAAACATACTCTTACTTCATTACTACATTGTCCAGCAATAGTTGTTCCTTTGTATTTTTCCAAAGGATTTGAAAAGTTATGTGTACACACATACTTGTACACAAGTGTTTTATAGAGGTTTTATTCATAATTACCAACCCTGGAAGTAAGCTACCTGTCTTTCAGTAAGTGAATGAATAAATAAATTGTGGCACATCCAAACAATGGAATATGATTTGGTACCAAAAAGAAACGAGGTATGAAGCCATGAAGAGATAGGGGGAAATTGTATGCATTTTACTAAGTAAAAACAACCCATCTGAAAAGGCTATAAGGTATGATTCAGACTCTATGGCTTTCTGGAAAAGACAAAACTCTGGAGGCAGTAAAAGGTTGTTGTTGCCAAGGGTTGAGGGGAACAAGAGGTATCAGTGTAGCTCAGAGCATGTTTAATGTAATGACTTACTCTCTATGATACTGCAATGGTGGATACATACTTTACACATTTGTTCAAACCCAAAGAACATACAACAGCAAGAATGAACTCTAGAGAAGCTGTGGGTATGGGGTCACATGATGTGGCAACATAGGGTCTTCCACTGTGAAAAGGCCATGGGGAAGGTGATAATGGGAAGGCGATACCTGTGCGGGGTCAGAAGGTATACAGGATATCCTCCTTTTTCTTTGAACCTGGTTGTAATGGTTGAAGAGAAGAAAATTTTTAAAAAATTAAATGGGAGACATGAAACTAATATGTATGAAGGGTTAAAGCATTTTAGATAAATGATTCCCATAGAAACATTACCTGATGATATATTTTAACCTGGTTTTTGAATTATGTTCCCGAGTTTTCATTTTGAGATAATCTCAAAAATTGTAGAGGCATCCCTGTTTGGAAATTTTGAAACTGTGAACTGAGGATTCAAAAGAGAAAGCCAGAATCCATAAAGCAATTAGGCTGTTTTAAAAAGTGCATCTCGCTTTCTATATTAGTAAGCTCATGCACCTCCTCAGGTTGTCTCAACTGCAGAGATTCTTTTTTTCATACAGTACATAAGTTATATGTAAAAGATATTTATAAGAAATTGAAACTCCAAAAGAACTTCCTGCTTACCCATGGCTCAGGTCATAGTGCACTCTCATCTCAGCGCCTCTTAAGGACTCCACTCAGTGAATAAATTCCCATTTTATTTAATGTTAATTTGGATTTATTTCTCCTTGATACATTAGTGATCTCAGAGAAGAAAAGAAAACCCAGATAGTGATCTCAGAGAAGAAACGAAAACCCAGGTAGGATCTCATCTCATCTCATCCTGCTGAAGAGGCCTCAGTGTGAGTTAGGATCAACCTCAGACCCACTAGATCACATGTGGTTATGACAATGGACCTGGGGTTCCATGATGCAGGCAATTTCACCCAATCTGACACCAGTCCACATTGCATACAACCGGTCATCAATAAATATTTGCTTCGTTATATAGCATAGAGAAAATTAAGAGCTAGCAGGGCCCTTAGAATTTCTTGAGTCCAACTTCATTTTACACATCTTGACTGTTTCCAAGATGACTGTATGGAAAAATTAGGTAGTGAATGAGCTGGAGGAGAAAGACACTGGGTTTCCTAATTTCCTCTTTAGCATTCGTTTCCCTGCCTCCTTCCTGTAGGACCATCGTGCTGAGTAAAGAGAAGGTGTCTAATGCAATCCCAGGCATTTATCTCTGTGGTTTGTGTCTGAGAAAGTTGTGGTCCCATCAGTTTGAAACCCTGAATGGAGAGTTCCAATTTGTGTAAATGTCTGAGACTTTGGGCAGGAAGGGAGACTCAGGCTGAGCCACTGTGATTTTACCAGGAAACTCACGCATCACTCACTGTTTTTGTAAGAGTAAGCCAAAGGTGATGGCACCATGTGAACACCTACAAGTATTTCTAAGGACTTTCCTTAAAAAATAAACAAATATATTTAATATCCCAGTTGGGCATCCCTTGAAGGCATGATGAACATAATGTGCATAACTCACAAATTGTTTGCAAAAAAGATAACTGGAATTGGAAGACTTGCAGAGCTGGCAGTCCATGAAGATGGTAGATGAAGGTTTTCTAGACCAACACTAGGATCAAACTAAACCAAGAGCCTATGAAATAATCAAGGAGCTGGAAATTTTGTAAAAGGGATGGCCTTATCTGTGCAAAAATTAATAAATGGAAAAGTGTTATTATAAATAATGGTCATATTTGACCATTACATTCAGTTCTGAGTGTCACACCGAAAAAGTGCAAATATTGACCTAAATAATCTATGTTGGAGAAGACAGAAATTTTCCTGGAGAAGTGTGAGAATTCTTACTTTATGGAGAATTGGTGAAAGAATGGAAGATTCTCAGAACCAAGAAACTCTATACATAAAAACACATTTCATATATACACATATATTAATATATTGAGTTGATGTTCTGATAGCTGTCTTTAAATCTTTCAGGGTAGAGCAGGTAGAAGGAAGATTAGTTGTATTCTTTGTCATTTGAGAGGCTCCATGAATAGGAATCATAGGAAAGGGGATTCCATTTTTGGAAATGAGGTAGTCTTGGTTTCTCAGAGACCATTTCTCTTGATCAGTTCTTTAGGACTAGTTTCCTGTTGGTACCATCCCCCAGCACACACAATATTTATGGTTTCCTGGATTTTTTCTCATAGAGGTCATCAGAAGATTCCAAGAAATTCATATGAATGAGAAAAAGATTTTGGAAGAGAGAGATAATTCTGGAAACTCGCAGGACTGGAGAACTTTATTAATGAGTCCTGAGGCAAGAACACTGTAGTGGAGTTTAGGAGAAATATAATGGAGTATGGAATGTGGAGTAGTGTTGAACAGGAAGTGGGAAGCATGACAGGATGGATGGCTAATACTTTAGTGGAAATTCTCCTTAGGCTGTGAGTCAGTAATTGCATTGGAGGACATGCCGTGTGTTTTGATTTGAGAAAAGGAAATCACCTCAAGGATAAACTTACATGTGGTCATATTTTCTGAGTTTGCAGCTAGATGTTTTCTCGGGATTTCTACTGAGATTCTACTGCTGATTACACTACTGCTGATTGCACTAATTTGTATAGAGGTATCTGACAGATTTCTCTATACAAATTAGTACAATATTAGGTCAAAAAGTTTCCTACAGTTAAAATAGTAATAACAGATGCAAGTTATCCCTGCTCCCTTATAATTTAGATTTGGTCCTTTACTTTTTGTCATAATCATCTTAGCTGAAGGGATAGTCCCCATTTTGACTGTTGGTACTGTCATTCCTTTGGAAAAAACAAGGTCAGGCAACACCACCCAGGAGGAGCAGAGTTGAGATCAGACGCATTTGAAATATCAAATGATCTTCTCTCTCTTACTGTAATCTTTGTTACATTTTCCTTTTACAAAAGGGTTTTCTCTGCAATAGACAATTGAGGATGGTAGATTCGGTAGAACAGGAAGGAAGTAAATCATGATTCCTACCTGATTTCAAACATGTACACCAGGGCCATTTCTGAATAAATAGCAATAACATCTACCTCTTTTCAGGTTACTAACAGTGACTCAGTAGTGTGTAGGCATATAAACCTTGATCTCCACATTCTTACTGTGCCCTTCATCAGTGATCTAAGATATAATTTGCTTGACCAATTGCTGCCTTGATGCATGTGAGTTCCTCAGAGGCACAGGCTAAGAGAAGAGCATTTCCCCAGCGAGTTCAATAGAGATGTGACCACAAGACGGCAGGGCACCTGTGCTGATGCAGACCACGTAGAGGGTTCATCTTAGTGCATCTGATGGACTAGACCATGGCAGCAGCGAAGTCTTTACTTATTGGCAGGTAGACAATGTGGGAAGTTACTCTGTTAGAGGAAAGTAGGGATGGCCTGATAAGAAAAGAAATTGAGCTGGCTGGAGGCTGCAATTCTGAACGTGAGCTTAACTCGGAGGAACCATGAAGATATCCATGGGAGCTTTATTCATGTTCTCATGGCTATAGCTGAACTGTGAATTGAGCATTTATGGGCAACAGAGTATATTAGGGGATATTACTCAGAGGTTAAGCCTGGCTTTACTCAGGTTTCCTTCACTTAGTGTAGGAAAAGAGCATTCTGAAACACAGTAACCTGGAATCTCTTCTCCTTTCTCTTACGTTTTCTTTCTGCACAGGTTTAGCCTGGGAGAGAATGTGGAGCAGCATCCTCCTACCCTGAGTGTCCAGGAGGGAAGCAGCTCTGTTATCAACTACAGTTATTCAGACAATACCTCAGACTGCTTCCTCTGGTATAAGCAAGAACTTGGAAAAGGTCCCCAGCTCCTTATAGACATTCGTTCAAGTGTGGCCACAAAAGAACAAAGAGTCACAGTCTCATTGAATAGGACGGCCGAACATCTCTCCCTGCCCAACAGAGACACCCAGCCTGAAGACTCAGCTGTGTACTTCTGTGCAGCAAGCACACATTGCTTCCCAGGCACCTGCTGCCTCCACTCAAACCTGGAACTGGGGCAGCCCCTGTCCTTTGACATAGACAAACAAATTATGTTTTGTGCTGTTGTTTATCCACAAGTGGAAGCTAACATATTAGACATTAAAAGCATATAAGAGGAAAGGTAAGCTAATGATGACCTGGACAGAGTTAGAACATTGTTTTAGATGACTGATGGTTATGGATTCTTGAAGGCAGTTAGTAATGTTTTATTTTGAAATCTGAGTTTTAAAGATGACTTTACATTTGCTATTCAGAACCCTGTCATACAAATAATTTTTAATACTTTTGCACAGCCTCTTATGGATAAACTTTTAATTCTTGTTTTTCAAATGTTACAAATGTCACTTTTTCCTTGTTATAAAACATTACATGCTAAATACAGAAAATATGTAAAATATAAATAGTGAAATTGATAATTCTGTACCCAGATAATTTATTACTAATGTTTGGTTTGTTCTCTTCTTAAATCTAATGTAAGTAGGATTCTGATTTTTTTCCACTTAAATTTTATATCATGAATTGAGTATTCTCAATTTTAAGTCTCCTCCTCCAACACCTGCTTTTTAATAGCTCTGTGAGAGATTTTCAGAAATCACAAATTTGTTTTAAATTTTCTTCTTCTTCTATATTTCTGGTAAAATTTGAGAACCCTTTGTATGCATTCTCGTTATTTTCTTATTGAGAAAATGTGAGTTGGAATTTTCTTTAGAGCCCAGTAATGGCACATATTGTTTGTATTTTTGACAGAAATTAAAAGAAGTGATTTCTTCAAGAATATGAGTTGAGGATTAGAATCTTTTCAAATTATGTTAGTATGTGTTCATATTTACACTCAAAATTTGGAAGAAAAAGATACATATACAGCATGAACTTTTTTTTTTTATTACCATGTAATGTATTATTAGCCCCATGGGTACAGTCTGTGAATTTTCAGGTTTACACTCTTCACAGCACTCACCATAGCACATACGTCTCCAATGTCCATCACCCAACCACCCTCTCCCTACCCCCTTCCCCCAGGCAACCCTCATTTTGTTTTGTGAGATTAAGAGGCTCTTATGGTTTGTTTCCCTCCTGTTCCCATCTTGTTTCATTTATTCCTTTCCTACCCCTCAAACCCCCCACGTTGCCTCACAACTTCCTCATATCAGGGAGATCATATGATAATTGTCTTTCTCTGATTGACTTATTTGACTCAGTATAATACTCTCTAGTTCCATCCATGTGATCACAAATGGCAAGATTTTATTTCTTTTGATGGCTGCATAGTATTCCACTATATATAGTGGAATACTATATATATATATATATATATATATATGTCATATATATATATGGATAAAGAAGAATATAAAGAATATAAGAAGAATATAAATATATATGGATAAAGAAGAATATAAAGAAAAAATTATATATATATGCCAACTCTTCTTTATCCATTCGTCTGTTGATGGACATCTAGGTTTTTTCTATAGCTTGCCTATTGTGGACATTGCTACTATAAAATTTGGGTGCATGTGCCCCTTGGATCACTACATTGGTATCTTTAGGCTAAATACCCAGTAGTGCAATTGCTGGGTCGTAAGGTAGCTCTATTTTTCAACTTTTTGAGGAACTTCCATGCTGTTTTCCAGAGTGGTTGCACCAGCTTGCATTCCCACCAACAGTATAGGCGGGTTCCCCTTTCTCATCCTTGCCAGCATATGTCATTTCCTGACTTGTTAATTCTAGCCATTCTGATTGGTGTGAGGTGGTATCTCATTGTACTTTTGATTTATATTTCCCTAATGCTGAGTGATGTGGAGCACTTTCTCATGTGTCTGTTAGCCATCTGGATGTCTTTGCAGAAATGTCTGTTTACATCCTCTGACCATTTCTTTTTTTTGTTGTTGTTATTTTTTTTTTATTTTCAGCATAACAGTATTCCTTGTTTTTGCACCACACCCAGTGCTCCATGCAATTGTCTAGTGTGAGGTGGTGTCTCATTGTGGTTTTGATTTGTATTTCCCTGATGCTGAGTAATGTGGAGCACTTTTTCATGTATCTGTGGGCCATCTGGATGTCTTCTTTGCAGAAAGGTCTGTTCATGTCCTCTGCCCATTTCTTGATTGGATTATTTGTTCTTTGGGTGGTGAGTTTGCTAAGTTCTTTATAGATTTTGGATACTAGCCCTTTATCTGATATGTCATTTGCAAATATCTTCTCCCATTCTGTTGGTTGTTTTTGGTTTTGTTAACTGTTTCCTTTGCTGTGCAAAAGCTTTTGATCTTGATGAAGTCCCAATAGTTTATTTTTTGCCCTTGCTTCCCTTGCCTTTGGGGATGTTCCTAAGAAGTTGCTGCGGCTGAGGTTGAAGAGGTTGCTGCCTGTGTTCTCCTCAAGGATTTTGATGGATTCCTTTCTCACATGGAGGTCCTTCATCCATTTTGAGTCTATTTTTGTGTGTGGTGTAAGGAAATGGTCCAGTTTCATTATTCTGCATGTGATTATCCAATTTTCCCAACACCATTTGTTGAAGTGACTGTCTTTTTTCCATTGGATATTCTTTCCTGCTTTGTCGAAGATTAGTTGACCATAGAGTTGAGGGTCTATTGTTACTTATCATTGAAGTATTTCTTCCTAGTGTATGTGGGAAAAATTTCATACACATTCATCATGCACCTTACTCACATCTTGCTAGTGGACTGCAAAAGACATTGAGATTCCCACCAACAGTGTAAGAGGGTTCCCCTTTCTCCACATCCCCTCCAACACATGCTGTTTCCTGTCTTGCTAATTTTGGCCATTCTAAGTGGTGTAAGGTGGTATCTCAATGTGGTTTTAATTTGAATATCCCTGATGGCTAGTGATGATGAACATTCTTTCATTTGTCTGATAGCCATTTGTATGTCTTGATTGGAGAAGTGCCTGTTCATATCTTCTGCCCATTTTTTGATATGATTGTCTGTTTTGTGTGTGTTGAGTTTGAGTTCTTTATAGATCCTGGATATCAACCTTTTTTCTGTACTGTCATTTGCAAATATCTTCTCCCATTCCATGGGAGCATACCTTTGTTTTGTTGACTGTTTCCTTGGCTGTGCAGAAGCTTTTGATTTTGATGAAGTCCCAAAAGTTCATTTTCGCTTTTGTTTCCTTTGCCTTTGGAGACATATCTTGAAAGAAGTTGCTGTGGCTGATATTGTAGAGGTTACTGTCTATATTCTCCTCTAGGATTCTGATGGATTCTTGTCTCATGTTGACGTCTTTTATCCATTTTGAACTTATCTTTGTGTATGGTGTAAGAGAATGGTCAAGTTTCATTCTTCTACATATAGCTGTCCAGTTTTCCCAGCACCATTTATTGAAGAGACTGTCTTTTTTCCACTGTATATTTTTTCCAGTTGTGTCAAAGATTATTTGACCATAGAGTTGAGGGTCCATATCTGTGCTCTCTACTCTGTTCCACTGGTCTATTTGTCTGTTTTTATGCCAGTACCAGCCACTTTGGAGAACAGTGTGGAGATTCCTCAAGAAATTAATAATAGAGCTTCCCTATGACCCTGCAATTGCACCCCTGGGTATTTACCCCAAAGATACAGATGTAGTGAAAAGAAGGGCCATCTGTACCCCAATGATTATAGCAGCAATGGCCATGGTCGCCAAACTATGGAAAGAACCAAGATGCCCTTCAACGGACAAATGGATAAGGAAGATGTTGTCCATATACACTATGGAGTATTATGCCTCCATCAGAAAGGATGAATGCCCAACTTTTGTAGCAACATGGATGGGACTGGAAGAGATTATGCTGAGTGAAATCAGTCAAGCAGAGAGAGTCAATTATCATATGGTTTCACTTATTTGTGGAGCATCCCAAATAGCATGGAGGACAAGGGGAGTTAGAGAGGAGAAGGGAGTTGAAGGAAATTGGAAGGGGAGGTGAACCATGAGAGACTATGGACTCTGAAAAACAATCTGAGGGTTTTGAAGGGGCGGGGGGTGGGAGGTTGGGGGAACCAGGTGGTGGGTATTAGAGAGGGCATGGATTGCATGGAGCGCTGGGTGTGGTGCAAAAACAATGAATACTGTTATGCTGAAAAAGAAAAAAAAAGACATTGAGATTAATATTTATTGTAGATATAGCTTGTTAAGAATGTCCCTGTCTTATTTTCATGTTTTGACTGAATTAAATAGTACTTCTTCAGTTTTTAAAAAGTAATTTTTTTAGTGTTGAAGTTTAAATTAATGTAAGGAAGGAATTTGCATAAATAATTGATTTCCTAATTCTCCCACCTCTTCTCAGGGGTAGGCTATTTTCTAGACATCTCGTATTTTTCCTATGGATGGATGTAATTGGTGATTTGGCATGATGAAAATCATCTCTCTTAGCTGAGTTATGGTTGACAGTTATGAGCTACCTGGTTTGTTCTTCTAGGGAAAGTCATTAAGTTTAATTCAGCTTAAACTATCTGAATAAGAAGGGAACCTGGGTGGCTCAGTTGTTAAATATCTGCCTTCACCTCAGGTCATGATCCCATGGTCCTGGGATCAAGTCAAGCATGGAGCCCTCCCAACACACCCCCCCCCCCCCCCCCCCCAAGCCCCCCCCCCCCCCCCCCGGGACCCCGCCAACCACGGGGCCCCCCCACCCCCCCCCCCCCCCCCCCCCCCATAACCCCTCCAAGCCCTGCATCAGGCTCCGTGCTCAGCGGGATACCTGCTTCTCCCTCTCCCACTCCCCTGCTTGTATTCACTCTCTTGCTATCTTTCTTTCTCTGTCAAATATATAAATAAATTTTTTAAAATATCTGAATAAGAAAAGTCAGTACTGTAGCCCAACACCTCAACAAGTTTTGATTATTTGATAACACTACTAGCTCCTGTCTAGTAAAAGCAAGGTGACTGTTGATAGGTCCATTTCCTCCAAGCCTGGTAAAGGAGTCGGAGGGTAGCACAGCTTATATTCTACTGTTTTATTTCTTCTTAAACCAAGTTGGTTGAGAAAGTGGGTACAGTTATTGTTAACTTAACTGCTTTATTATACTTAGGTGAGAATGTATTCAACAGAAGAAAAGACAATGCTTAGTCAGAGTGTGCAGAGTCAATACACAGCTTAGATACAGACACATTCAGGCCTTAAGATTTTTACCATGGCTAGCGGATTTGTTTCCTACCATCTTTGGGCAATTTATCACAGGCTTGTTGGCTTAAAGCGACAGAAATTCTATCATTGTTCTGAAGGCCAGTAGTTGAAATTATTTTCACAGGGCTGATATCATGATGTCAACAGATCTATACCCACTCCAGAGGCTCTGGGGAGAAACTGTTCCTTGCCCCTTTGGCTATGGTTGCTGCTGGCATTTTTTGGCTTGTGACCACACCTCCCAATCTCTGCTTCCATGGTTTCACTGATTTCTCTTTTTTCCTGTCATCAAGCCTCCCTCGACTTCTCTCTTAAAAGTGTACATGTGAGGGGCACCTGGGTGGCTCAATGGGTTAAGCCTCTGCCTTCAGCTCAGGTCATGATCTCAGGGTTCAGGGATCAAGCCCCACATCAGGCTCTCTGCTCAGCAGGTAGCCTGCTTCCCCCTCTTTCTCTGTCTACCTGTGCTCTCTCTCTCTCTCTGTCTGTCAAATAAATAAATAAATAAATAAATAAATAAAATATTTTAAAAAAGTGTACATGTGACTGAATTTGGATCCATATTATCCAGGATTAATCATATTTTTAACTATTTTTGGGTTTTTTTCTCCATTTTCCACCTGATTTTTGTTGCTGTTGTTTTTACCATTTTGCCTATCACAGTTGGTATGACTGTTTTTTTCTTTACCAAAATGAGAAAATAATATACATATATTTTTTTTCATGATTCAACTCTGCCTAATATATTATATATATTAGGTTATATTAATATATAATATATATATTATATATATTAGGCAGAGTTGAGTCATGAAAATAGAAACTACATCAATTATTTTTTTCTCAGTGTTTGAAATTTTTATTAAAGAGACTATATAGAAAAATGGACTATTTTCATGTACAGTTGTATCTGTGAATATTGAATTTTAATATCTAGCATAGATTCATATATCCATGATACAATCATGATAGAGAACAACTTCATTGCTCCACACAAATCCCCTGTTCTATAACTTTGTAATCATACTCTCTCCCATCCATAATTTTTTATACATCTTGCTTGTTTTTTCATATTTTTCTTCTTTAAACATGTCATATGAATGGAGCACAATACCTAATCACTCTGCATCTTAGGGATAGGAAGCACATGCCTTGGGCACAGGTATAACCTCCATGCCTGCTGCCACTCTCAGTGTTTCCTAGTCCTGATTTTATGAAACTTTATGTTATTTTATAGAAGTAAGCTATCACTTCAAGTGTTTGGATGGCTTTAAAGATTTAATTCATAGTTCTAGAAAAGAAACACTGTAGCAATCAATAACAGAATGGTTCAGTGGAGTGTTCGAGCAATGCTCCATATGAGATGTCATATATTCAGGTTGAGACATGTTCTTCATATAAGTCTCATTATACCAACTCTATTCTAAAATTTTCTAACATTTTAAGACAAATTTTATTGATCAAAATTTCCTTTAGTCATTCTAATTGTGGTCTGGTTATTATTTGGCTTTTCCAGGCATTGGCACAAAATAACATGTCCAATAATGTTTCACTTTTGTTGCACTACCAATGGCTTAGTAAAGGTGAACTACAGCATTAGGATGGGTATCGTCTCTAATAAAGGCTATACTCAAGTTATTTTATTAGTAAAAGAACAAAATCAGGTAATTCAGAAATATGTAAGTATTATTAAAATGGGAATATATTCCTAAAAGGACAAAGAAACAAAAGAATCTACAGAAGAGTATGATAATCAGTGTTGCCAAATATCTGATACCTCTTCTAATGTCCTTGGATGGAGCTATCTGTTTCATGCTGTAAATGTTTGTTTGACATTTCTTGGGTCAGCACTCACTTTCATGAAATGTCTGCTTCTGCTGATGCTCTTGAGAACCTCAGTTTAAGATCTCTAACATGAGGGGCACCTTGGCGGCTGTCGGTTAGGCCTCTGACTCTTGATCTCAGCTTAGGTCTTGATCTCAGGTTGGTGAGTTCAAACCTTGTGTTGGGTTCTACACTGGGCATGAAGCCTACTAAAAAAAGAAAAAGGAAAGAAAGAAAAAAGAAAGAGAGAAAGAGAGAAAGAAAGAAAGAAAGAAAGAAAGAAAGAAAGAAAAGATTAATATGAGCAAGATTTCCCATTCCTGTTAATGAAGACTGCATGATGCTGTACTAGTTGGTACACACGTAACCACGATTCCATTTCTGGTAGTTTGTCTGCTGAACTGGTAATAAAAAGTGCCTAATAAGGTTATTTCTCATGTCTCAATCTCAGTCTCTCTCTGAGATTTTGTTTAGAGCTGATTAAATGAAAGGCCAGGAGAGTATTCTGTGCCTGGGATGGAAGGAAAAGAGTCAAGAGTTTATTTATCTAGTTAGTTTGTGAAAGGTTGGGTTGGGACATTCTGAGTTATGTGGGCTACAGGGAACAGTTTATGGTAAGACAGTGCAGGACTTCATGAAGAAAGGATGTGGCTAAAGCTAACATGTACTAGGCCACAGTAGTCCAAGTGTATCTGCTAACATAACTCATTTAAGTTTTTATATTCTATTTTTTGTTTCCATTATAAGAGAGGATTGGGAACGAGGGTGATAGGAAAAGTGAAGTTTCTATGTGAGGGCTAACTGACCAAATTGTCCCAGAGAAATGTTTTCCACTACATAGAGATAAATTGAAATGGCACTGGTATGAAACACAAAATTCAGTTGATTACTTTTTAAAAGATTTTATTTATTTATTTGACAGAGAGGAGAGAGAGAGTGAGCACAAGCAGGGGGAGCAGCAGAGGGAAAAAGAGAAGTAGGTTCCCCACTGAGGAGAGAGCCCAATGAGGGGTTCAATTCTAGGACCCTGAGATCATGACATAAGCCAAACATAGACACTTAACTGACTGAGCAAGCCAGGTACCTCAAAATCCAGTTGATTTTTAACTTTTGTGATTGGTGTTATTTTCTGATGGGAGAGGGCTTCAATCCATGCAGTAAATAAAACACCATTATTACTACATACACATAGATGATGCAGGGAATGAAATTGTGTAAGATCCTTTTAGAGATACTCAAATACCTCCTTGGGACAGATTTCCAGACCATATTCCACATTTCCAGATTTTATGGGATTTTGTCAGTTCCAAGAGACATATGAAGAGCCCCATCATCTGCTTTCCTAGAAACGTTTTCCCACCAGTGTTCATTTAAAGTTGCGTCCAGTATGCCCCTACTGCGATTTGTTGTCTCTGACAGATTTTAGTAAGTGTTTGTTGGCAATCATTTGCCTCTACCAGGATGTTATCCTGACTTTGATACATCTTGTTCTCATGGATCAAACAAATCAGTCATTTTTAATGATTCTTTACAAAATTGGGGTCAAATTTTCTACACCTAAGATGCAATTATTAAACTTTTCCATGGACTTTGTCTTTATGTTCCATAAAAGGCTCTTGCATAAGAACCTTGATCAGAAAGGTATGCTTGTACAATAACCTCCTCATGTTTCCCTGCTTTACAGGGTCCTTTGTATTGTGAGACTTTGTCTTTATGGCAAAAAAATTTTTTGAGTAGCATAAAGACATTAAAAAATTTCATGTATTTTCTGTCCCTTTCTAATAGAATGCATGAGAGGGTTAAGGAAAGGTAGAACATTAAGAAACTTCATTATCTTTATAGTATTTGAAAACTGTGTCCTACACTAAAAACATATTGCCTGAGACTGACTACACAATTTTTTTTTTTTGTTTAAAGTGGAGCACCTGAGAGATATCCACTAGTTCAGCTACTAGAATTAGCGTTGCTTCTGCTAAGGGACTGGGTCTTATAAAGGGGTCTAGAGTACTAATTTCATGACCAGGCTGGTATTATCTTCTTCAATGTTTAACATAAAATTATTTTTAAAAAATCTATTAGCTTGTAATTTGATGTGGGAGTGTCCAAAAGATCTGTTCAGCACATGGGCACTTCTTGAATGACAGAAGCACAATTATGAGATTCCTTTCATTGAGAAATATATTACAGTTGAATGATAGGAGGAGAAATTAATAATATTTCCCATTTACTCAGCTAGCTGGGCATTTTAGATAGTTATCGTCTATCCCTTAGAGAGGAGGCCACTTTGTACATTATGTGGTTCCATCATGTTTCATGCAGACATATACAATGCAAGCTCTGAAGATGCTTCAAACAATTTAGCTGAGGCTACAGTGATTTCGAGGCAAGGATGTTAAGTCTTGGCTACTCTATCAAGAGACAGACAATAATGGGCAATAATAGGCAATGGATCTTTGCTGTTTGCTATGATGTGGAGGAATGCCCTTAGAGCACAGTCTTACTTTTAACATACATACACAGATAAAGTTCTATTACAATAAATTATTATATGATCAACAGTTCTGTGGAGGAGTATAGGGTCACCTAGAGTATATTCCCTTTAGAACTGAACATACAAACATGGAAGCTTACTGTGGTTCAGCTGAGGCAAGGGAAAAACATAATTTCAAAGGCTTGATAACCTAATGATCAAACTCTGGTGTCTATTTTGGCCTTTCTGAACAGCTCAGAAAGCTCAGCTGTGGAAACTGAACAGTAAGGAGAAGACCTTGGTGACAGGTCTATTATCTGAGGGCTGCAACCTGAACTCTTCAGCAAAGGATGATTAGATTTTTCTACCTTTGGCCTCAACATAGGCATCTGAACAGATCTGAGTAGTGAGGAGGAACACTGGCATAACAACACGTTACCTTGAAAGAGCTACAGTGAATGTCTAAACATTTTGCCTTCTTATCACAACGTACTTTATTTCTACCTTAGGTGATAGAGCAGCATATGTAATGTGAGGAAACATGATTCTCAATCATATGTTGTTACATGGAATTTTTTTGAAGATTTTATTTATTTATTTGACAGAGATCACAAGTAGGCAGAAGCAGGCGGGGTGGGGGGAGAGGGTCCCTGCTGAGCAGAGAGTCAGATGTGGGTTTGATCCTAGGACCCTGGGATCATGAACTGAGTCAAAGGCAGAGGATTTAACCCTCTGAGTTCCCCAGGCACCCCACATGGAGTATTTTTAAGTAAGTGCCACCCACCCATATTCATCACAGATGCAATGATTGAACATAACATAGTTAAACCATCAATCCTCATTTCAATGTAAAATTTTACTCATTCATTTTCAGATATAATTGTTTCCAAGTTAAGGGTTGTTGAATGCAAAAGGATGTAGGGTAGTGAGACTTTCACTGGGACATGAGAATTATGACATGACCCACACACTTGCTCTACCAGGAAACCCCTGTTTCTTATTCTGGGGCCACAGCAGCACATACCCAGCAATTCTTCCCTCACCCTGTCAGGCTCCCCTCACAATGCCAAGCCCTTATTTTGAAGAAGAAGAAGACATTTTCCATCTCGTGGGAGAACTCGAACATGTTGTTCTCCAGCCTTTTGAAGGTGGTCATGGCTTCCATGTGGCTAGGTAGGAAGAAGCCCTGTGGAAATGTGCCTCCTCTATGATCTAAAACAGGGGAGATAGGCAACTTTGTGGGTATTGTGGGACGGAGACTTGTTTCCACCTGCAGGAAACAGCCTGAGCTAAGCTTCCTCTACGTGTCTGGAGATGAATGTTCATAGGGCTTTACCGAAGATGTGTCCCTCTCCAGAACTTTATTCTGATAATCCTTAGAAGTGTTTTTATTTTCTTTAGTTTTTAAAAATAAATGATCATAAAATGGGAGCTAAGGAAGTGCTTGTTTTTGCCTTTTGTGTATTGTAGAAAAAGACCAGTTTTTAAAAATTTGTTTAGTCACAGGGATGTTTTCCCATGCAGACTCCAGATCTTCTTCCCTGATATTTGATGACCATCTTGGCTGGAGGGCAGTTATCACAAATGAAATCTCACAAACCGGTGTGGGACTGGCTATGACAAAACCATGGTGGGGAGTTTAAAAATTTATAAACTTGTGATTATATTATTATAGTAATTAGATAACTGTGATTATATTTTCCTAGGGCTAATATTTTTCACTTTTCAAATGATTTTGAAATGCAGGGATATTTGACTATTGTAAAGATAATGTGAGGTTTTCCTCCTAAAAAGCTTTGATTAAAAATACTGCATCCCTTACAATTGGTATGATTTAGGACTGAGGAAATATTATATTCTAGTAATAGTGATTCCTCATCAAAAGCTGTTTATTCATTATTTTTGTAATTTAGCAAATATACAGTGAGCGTGTAATGAATGACAGTCCTTGTTCCACATGTAGGGTGCAGGTCTGAAAACTGAAGAATAATGGTGTGACTTCTTATTACTTCCTTTTATTTCAAGTTAAAACACTTTTATGACATTCTATTGGATTATTGGCTGGCTCTAAATGGATATATGAAAATATTTTTTTAAAAAAGCTGTTCTAAAATGCTCAATAAAATGGGTGTCTTCTCAGCTACAGAAATTCCCTGGGATGTGTGTTAAAGAATTTCCACACCAGGTAGAGTAAGAAGAACAAAATAGACCTAAGGGGTCAGGATTGCTCTTGTTCAGGCTTCCAAGAGCCACCTGAAGCCTGACATGTGACGCATGGAGTCAGAGCTGTAAGGGATGGCTGCCTTGGGGAGGATTCTGGCCAACATGCACGCATTTCAGTCCCTGTCCACCAGGGGGTGCAGCTTCCTACCACAGTTACATTTCCTGAGTGAAATGTGGGCATCCACTGATCATTTCTGTCACTCCAACCTTCTCCATGGTAAGAATGAAGAACATTATTTAGGTGACACTCCAAAGATGAAGTGTTCTCCAGTCTTCGTGACTGTGTTACTCTTGATGCTTGGTAAGTAAAATACCTCTTAAAATTTGGATTCTTTCTTCCATTGTGTCAGCAAAATGCTTACTTGTAATTTCTCCAAGAGCTTATACATAAGGTGACACAGGTCTCCTTTCTTTTTCCTCAGGACAAACCCATGGAGACTCAGTGACTCAGATGGAGAGCCAAGTGACCCTCTCAGAGGAGGCTTCCCTGACTATCAACTGTACTTATACAACAACAGGTTACCCCACTCTTTTCTGGTATGTCCAGTATCCAGGAGAAGGTCTAGAGCCCCTCCTGAAAGCCTCAAGGGACAAGGAGAAGGGAAGCAACAAAGGATTTGAAGCCACCTACAACAAAGATTCCAAATCCTTCCACTTGGAGAAAAGCTCAGTGCAAGCCTCAGATTCAGCTGTGTACTACTGTGCCCTGAGTGACACAGTGACAGGGACTGCAGGGGGAGCTGAGCGCAAACTTTGAGCAGAGCAGGGGGCTGGATGCTGAGCTTCTCTGCCTGATTGACTTTGATTCCAACACAATCTGTTGTTTGTCTATCAGTGTCTGATTGGTACAAAAATCATACAAATGACTAGAGCATAAGAACCAGAAGTAACATTCCCCAACCCCAGCTGTTTCTTAGTGACACTGAGACCAATTTCATGCCAAGAGTTCCTCAGCCAGAGCATAAGTACTTTCAAGGTAAAGCCGCATAACAAATGAAGTGGTCTCTTGCTAATCCTTGCGGTGAATGTCCAGCCACACAAGTTGTTCAGGGCACCCTGGTGGGTGTTGCTGTGTCTATGACACTTTCAGAGACACACAATGTGCCTGCGAAGGTGGCCCCTGCCCAGTGTCTTCCTGACAAAGTTCGGCAGGAGAGGTGATGTGAGAGCTTCAGCTCCAAACCAGGTTTTAGTAGAGAAAGAAGGAAAGGGAGGAAAGGAGGAGAAACACATGTACCTGAGCAAGGAAAAGAGAGACCAGGAACCTCGGCCCTGCTTTCTTTTCTAGTGAATAAGGTGGCAGACTTGGGCTGATATTCAACATGTAGGCTTGGGAGCAGAAACAGAGGGGAAAATATGGCTCATGTCCTGACCAGTTAAACAGATCAGTTGGCTTTCTGACAGTAAGAACTCAAGTGTGATTGTTCTCAGTGCCCAGAAAATATGGTGAGAGAAAATGCTTTTCCACTATTGATTTCTCTAACTTCTGTTTTGCAAACTCTCACAGAGGGCCACAAATTATGGGATTGGGAGAATTTATGGGAATCAGTACATTGTGTAAAGAATAATCAAAAAGAATAAATTGAAAAGAATAAATATTGTGAAAATGTCTATGCTACCTAAAGCAATCTACACATTTAATGCAATTCTTATCAAAGTACCATCCATCTTTTTCAAAGAAATAGAACAAATAATTCTAAAATTTATATGGAACCAGAAAAGACCTCGATAGCCAAAGGGATATTGAAAAAGAAAGCCAACGTTGGTGGCATCACAATTCCGGACTTCAAGCTCTATTACAAAGCTGTCATCATCAAGACAGCATGGTTCTGGCACAAAAACAGACACATAGATCAATGGAACAGAATAGAGAGCCCAGAAATAGACCCTCAACTCTGTGGTCAACTAATCTTCGACAAAGCAGGAAAGAATGTCCAATGGAAAAAAGACAGCCTCTTCAATAAATGGTGTTGGGAAAATTGGACAGCCACATGCAGAAAAATGAAATTGGACCATTTCCTTACACCACACATAAAAATAGACTCAAAATGGATGAAGGACATCAATGTGAAAAAGGAATCCATCAAAATCCTTGAGGAGAACACAGGCAGCAACCTCTTCAACCTCAGCCGCAGCAACTTCTTCCTAAGAACATCGCCAAAGGCAAGGGAAGCAAGGGCAAAAATGAACTATTGGGATTTCATCAAGATCAAAAGCTTTTGCACAGCAAAGGAAACAGTTAGCAAAACCAAAAGACAACTGACAGAATGGGAGAAGATATTTGCAAACGACATATCAGATAAAGGACTAGTGTCCAAAATCTATAAAGAACTTAGCAAACTCAACACCCAAAGAACAAATAATCCAATCAAGAAATGAGCAGAGGACATGAACAGACCTTTCTGCAAAGAAGACATCCAGATGGCCAACAGACACATGAAAAAGTGCTCCATATCACTCGGCATCAGGGAAATACAAATCAAAACACCTCACACCTCTGTTTTTGTGCCAGTACCATATCACCTCACACCAGTCAGAATGGCTAAAATCAACAAGTCAGGAAATGACAGATGCTGGCGAGGATGCGGAGAAAGGGGAACCCTCCTACACTGTTGGTGGGAATGCAAGCTGGTGCAACCACTCTGGAAAACAGCATGGAGGTTCCTCAAAATGTTGAAAATAGAACTGCCCTATGATCCAGCAATTGCACTATTGGGTATTTACCCTAAAGATACAAACGTAGTGATCCGAAGAGTCACGTGCACCCAAATGTTTATAGCAGCAATGTCCACAATAGCCAAACTATGGAAAGAACCTAGATGTCCATCAACAGATGAATGGATAAAGAAGATGTGGAATATATAAACAATGGAATACTATGCAGCCATCAAAAGAAATGAAATCTTGCCATTTGCAACAACATGGATGGAACTAGAGCGTATCATGCTTAGCGAAATAAGTCAAGCGGAGAAAGACAACTATCATATGATGTCCCTGATATGAGGAAGTGGAGATGCAACATGGGGGGTTAAGGGGGTAGGAGAAGAATAAATGAAACAAGATGGGTTTGGGAGGGAGACAAACCATAAGTGACTCTTAATCTCACAAAACAAACTGAGGGTTGCTGGGGGGAGGGGGGTTGGGAGAGGGGGGTGGGGTTATGGACATTGGGGAGGGTATGTGCTTTGGTGAGTGCTGTGAAGTGTGTAAACCTGGTGATTCACAGACCTGTACCCCTGGGGATAAAAATATATTATATGTTTATAAAAAATTAAAAATTAAAAATTAAAAAAAAGAATAATCGAAAATCAATGTCTATGTTGCACTAAAAGACTTTGCCAATATTGTGGCAATCTTTTTAAATTATCATCTCCTTATCCACAGATTTTATGAGTGAGCTATGATCAGAATATTAATATATTTCCTATTGCATTAGTTATATATTCTTGGTATAATGTAATTTTTCTTTAATTTTTTTAAAGCATCAATTTTATTTTCAAAGGTGTATAAATATAAATGCATGTGAAACTATACTTTAAACAATCCAAAAGGGTATATAATAAGAATTGTCCTCAGATATGGATAAATGTGGTAAACTGGGGCGGGGGGGTTGCTGGCTGGCTCTTTCAGGAGAACTGTGACTCCAGATCTCATGGTTGTAAATTTGAGACCCTTGTTGGGGGTTGAGGTTGCTTAAAAATATAATCTTTAATAAAACTCCATTATTAACCCATATTAATAATACACATTTACCTCTTGAATTCTTTAAAACAGAACAGACACTTCCAGTCTCCTCATGATATAAGCTGCTTTTTAATAATATACCCCCGAGCCTCTTCCCATAGCCAAGTTTGATTGCTTACAGTTCGTGAACTGTCTATTTGGTGTGTGCACATGACACTTTTATTAATTACCACTTTGGTGAGGTTCACTGGATTGATCTGGGATATTCCTAAGTTTTTGACACCAACATTTCGTGGTACTAGTGTTTTAGATTTTGGCCATTATAACAGGTGAGACCTGTAGGGTCTTTTTTTTTTTTTTTAATTTAATCTGTAAAATGTAAAGAACACTTACCAGGAGACAGAACCTCTGGGATTTCTAAGTGTACGATATGTGATTTTTGGAATAGGTACAATGTTGTTCAGTAACTCTCTATTCTTTCATCTTGCTCATGGATCAGTAACTCCCCATTATCCTATGCCCAGAGACCATGGTAATCTCTTTGTTGATTCACTCTTTGATTCTTTGACTATCATAGATACCACATTTAAGTGGAATCATGCATTATTTGTCTTACTGTGACTGGTTTATTTCAGTTAGCATAATGGCTTCAAGATTCATCCACATGTTTGCTTATTGTAGGATTTCCTTTTCTTTTTTTGTTCTCTTTAAGGCTGAATAGTACTCATGTACTTATGTATTGAGCACACTTTCTTTATCCATACATCTGTTTTTGGATATCCAAGTTGTTTTCCTAATTGGCTACTGTGAACAGTGGTGTAATGAACATAGGAGTGCTTAATATCTTTCCAAGATCCTGAGTTCATTAAAAAAAAAAAAAGATTTTATTTATCCATTTGACACATACACAGAGAAAGAATAAACACAAACAGGGGGCAGCATAGAGAAAGGGAGAAGCAGACTCCCTGTTGAGCAGGGAGCCCAATGTAGGGCTCAATCACAGGACACTGAGATTATGACCCTAGCCAAAGGCAGACACTTAACTGCCTGAGCCACCTAGGTGTCTCTCATTTTTTTTCTTTCTTTTTTTCTTTTTTTGAGAGAGAGAGAGTTGGGGGTGGGGAGGGTCAGAGGGAAAGAGAGACTCTTAAGCAGGCTCCACGCTCAGCACAGAGCCCACCATGGGGCTCCACCTCAGGACACTGAGATCATGACCTCATTCCACATCAAGAGTGAGATGTTTAATCAGCTGAGTCATTCAGGTGCCCCTCAATTTTTTTTGACAAATACTCAGAAGTAGGATTTCTGGATCACATTGTAGTTCTATTTTCAACTTTTCGAAGAACCTCTATACTGTTTTCCATGGTTACACCATTTTGCATTCCCACCAACAGTATGCAGTGTTCCAATCTCTTCAATCATAAAAGACATCATAAAGGTTTATCCATGTTCTCATCTATTCTTTCACCAAAAAGAGGAAGGGAGAAAATGATCACATTCTTCATAAGATTTTGCACAATGATCCAAAGTACAAGCATTTCTACCTCCTCTGGGATCAGATAGTTTTTACTTTTATTCCTCTTAGGGTCCCAGTCATTGATTCTAACTATGTACCTTTCTCTTTCCCCTGTAGACTGTAAACTATTATATTATCCACTTTTATGTATTATCTTAAAAAGTTCATTCATGGGGGCACCTGGGTGGCTTGATGGGTTAAAGCCTCTGCCTTCGGGGGCACCTGGGTGGCTCAGCTGGTTGAGTGACTGCCTTCGGCTCAGGGCATGATCCTACAGTCCCGGGATCGAGTCCCACATCAGGCTCCCTGCTCGGCAGGGAGTCTGCTTCTCCCTCTCATCTCTCTCCTCTCATGCTCTCTCTCTCTCTCCCAAATAAATAAGTAAAATCTTAAAAAAAAAAAAAGCCTCTGCCTTCGGCTCAGGTCATGATCCCAGGGTCCTGGGATTGAGCCCTGCGTCGGTCTCTCTGCTCAGCGGGGAGCCTACTTCCCTTCTTCTCTCTGCCTGCCTCTCTGCCTACTTGTGGTCTATCTGTGAAATAAATAAATAAAGTCTTTAAAGAATTCATTCATTCATTCACTCACTCACATATTTTATTTAAATTCCAGTTACTTAACATACAGTGCTGTATTAGTTTCAGGTGTACGATATAGTGACTCAACACTTCCACAGAACACCTGGTGTTTGCTCATCGGGACAAGGGCACTGCTTCATCTCCTCACCTATTTAACCAATCCCCAGCCTCTCCCTCGGGTAACCATCAGTTTGTTCTGTTTAATGACGAATCTGTTTCTTGATTTATCTCTCTCTGTCTTATTTTTTTCCTTTTCCTTATTTGACTTGTTTCTTAAATTCCACATGAGTAAAATCATATGGTATTTGTCTTTCTCTGACTGACTTATTTCCCTTAATATTATGCTCTCCAGCTCTATCTATGTTGTCGCAGATGGCAAGATTTCATTCTTTTAAACTGCTGAATAATATTTCATTACTCTTATATATATTCTTAGCTCTAGTAAATTACCTCAATTGAAACTAAGGGCTCAATAAGTATTTATGGATTTCTTTTGAACTAAGGTAATGAAATCAAATAAGTAGCACAAGATGAGACTGCCAAATTATCTTTTATATCCATTTCCATGAAATTCCCTTTTTTAAAAGTAGGATTTGGTCCACTTTTAATCCTCGCCAATCTAAGCAGTAATTTTAGTTTCTGACCATGGGCATTTCCTTTGTTAGGAACCTTGGAATGAATGGGGCTGGGGGCTGTGTCTGCAGAGCTGCTTCATCTGAGGTGTCTTTGCTGACAGCTTCATTACTCTAGGGGGCACTCTAGGCTTTACCAGAATTAAAGATTTTTCTGATGGTCCAAGTTTGAACAGTTAAAAGAAAGAACAGATATCATGTTAGCCAGTCCAATTATAGATAGCAAAGGTGTGGGAGAGGGAGGACTGTGTTTGTGTAAAGCTCATCTCTGGTTTTAGGTTCTGCCATTGCATATCAACCTCAGACATCTGAGGCCATGTCTCTAGAAATCCACTGTACAGATAATTCTTCACAGGTACTGGGAAAGGAATATTTCTGGGCATTGTGAGCATGGAAACTCAACAGAAAACACCTCTTAATTAATATGAATAAAATACCCCAAACTTACTGGCCTTGAAATTATTTCAAAACCCCAGATATCTCACCTTTTTATATATCTCTGCTGAGAGTGGAGGGAGCAAGAATGAGGAAAAGAAGAGAGGAAACAATAAGGAAAACAAAGAGAAGGAAAGGAAGAGAACAACATGACTTTGAACAGCAATGAGTGGCCCAGTCAGACTCAGCTGTGTGGATGAGCACGGTCCATGAATTGCACAGGAGGGATGGAGCTGTGAAAGTTAGAGAGGACATTGTGCAGACCTCTTAATTTTCATCAGCCAAATTATTATTGCAATAATAATCAATACAGATTGTGACTGTCTGTCTTGGTTTCTAGAACTGTCTTGATTTCAGAAATTATGGTTACTTCTGCAATATATAACGCATGATATCAGATCGTTTTCCTTTACCAGTATTTTCATATAGTGGAATTCTCACGTAGTCTCACAAACTATGCACATTGGGGAATGGAGACACTTTGCATTGTGATTTTTCAAGGTTTTGTGGAATCCCCATTAGGCCTTGAATCTTTTAGAAATATCATTCACCTTTCTTCACACACTAACTCACAAATCCCTTACATGAAGCGTTTTAAGAAAAAAATTATCCTCTTATATTAGAAGTATTGCCCTTACTTCCCTGCACTGTTGGCCAGCACAGTTTTGGAGACATAAGCGTGCCCTGTCCTGGGCCACTGTGGGTGGAGTCTGGAGTTCTGTGAATGACAGGGCTAAGGTGTGATTGGTGCTCGGTGGTTCTGTTGAAAGGGATTGACTGTAAGACAGTTTCTCTGAATCCAAGACTTTACGCTCTGCAGTAGGCAGAAGTACCTCATCACGTAGACAAGGAATCATGAGGAGACATTGGGGAGCTCTCCTGGGGCTCCTGTGCATCCAGGTTTGCTGTGAGTGGGGGCGTTCCTCATGGATACTCGGGTGGAGTCCACAGCCCACAGCCCATAGTGGTGGGGGGAACTCCAAGAGGGTCCTACTACCTCAGCGGTGTGTCTTGGGATATTTTGCAAGTTTGGGAATTGCATCGGCGACCCCCAAGACACCTCACTTGTGTTTGTTTTTTCTCTTTCCACACAGGGGTGAGAGGGATGACGGTGGAGCAGAGCCCTTCCGCCCTTAGGCTCCAGGAAGGAGACAGCTCTACTCTCAAATGCAATTTTTCCGAAACTGCGCGCAGTGTGCAGTGGTTCCGACAGCACCCCAGGGGCGACGGTCTCATGGGGCTGTTTTACATAGCTTCAGGAATGAAGCAGAGTGGGAGGTTAAACTGCACAGTGAATACTAAAGATCGGTCCAGCACCCTCCACATCGGGGCCTCCCGACTGGAAGACTCAGCCACCTACCTGTGTGCAGCCCAGGCACAGTGCTCCCTGGTGATCTGCAGCCTGCACCCAAACTGCAGCTGGGCCTGCAGGCCCCGCCCTTCCCCAGGGTGGGCACTTGCTTCAACTGCAGCCTTTGCACATTTCCAGATTTTCAGATTTATGTGACAGCATGTTTTTCCTTCTAAAATTAGACCCATCGGGGTTGTCATTTCACATTCCTTGCCCGTTTCTTCCCCCAGAAAGCCCTTTGCTGGTAAAAAGCTCTATCATGGCAGCATTGGAGCAAGTGACAGAGATGCCCATATCCAGTACCCTGGGAACACAGATGTCCTTGCAGTCAGCATATAAGTTATTTGTAAGTAGTCAAATGGAAATGTCTTGAACAATTAGAAGATCTTGAACAAACAGAGGGATCGGACTGAATTTTTTAGTTACTGTAGATTTTTTTTTATTTTCAAAGAATAGTAAGGAGAATGTATGTAACATTTTTTAAGTTTGTGTTTAGCTTTTTCACTATGGGAAATACAAATATAATAAAATAATTTTATCGAGGGTCAGGCACTCTACTTGTCTCATTACATATATTTTCTATTTCAGTAAGGTAATACACTGTAAATAGGCATGTTCATTTTACTTGCAAATAAAGGGAGGATTTTAGAGCATAAGTGACTTGGTGGAATCAAATTAGTGAATCTGAGGTGACATGAGAGCTTATTCTCTGAGTACCTCATCTAGAAGACTGTAGAATCATAAAATCTGAATGATGTCCTTGATCAATTCGTATGATGTGTTGACATATATCACTGACAGAAGTATCCATTTCAGTAGTTTCTAAACAGCACCTTGTGGAGAAGAGCTCATGGAAGTTTTCATTCTGTTCAATGAAAATCTATTGTTCTTTCTTGTATTTTGAATGGATCTATTTTCATGATTATGTAAAATCACTTCCAGTTTGGAAAAGGGAGTCGGAAGCTTCCAGGACAACCCTAAATGATCCTCTTCTCTGTTGTAGCCAGAGACAGAGACTGTTGACCCCAAACCCAGAGTTGAAATTTGCTTGTTGAAGATTCCAGCACACACAGAATTCCAGCCTGCACTGGTTTTTATGTTGAGAAAAAGGCATTGATAGAAAGGCCTGTGCCCCTGAAAATTCAGATAGAGTTAGATGGGCAGACTCTCTGAAGCTGGGAGAAAAGCCAGCTTCCTTAGCATGGGACTTGTGCGGTTACACAGCGCCCCATTCTCCCAAGGAACCCTGCCCTTGGTTTGATGCTGTGCCTTCACTGTCTTGAAATTAATACTAGTTTTATCTTTGTACCTGTCTTTTATAAGTGAGTCCTATAAGTGGGGGAACAAGCGCCTGAGCAGAGAGATAGGTGGGCAGCAGGACTCAGGCAGGAACACATGCAGGTTCAGGTTCTGGGTCACAGCAGGCTGTGTGAGAGCTGAGCACTGGGCGGGGCCACCTGTGGTGTCTGTGCCTGCTTTGGACTAGCTGGGGCTTTGACATGCAGCCAAGGGTGTATTAAGTATTGTTGAGAAATTACTACAAATGGAAAGTATTTACCTGGACATTTTAATTAAGTGGCTTGGTAGTTTCTTACACAACTAACATACTCTTATCCTATGATCTAGCAATGGTCTTCCTGAGTCCTTTTATCAAAAGGGTTGAAAACATGTCCACACACAAACCTTACACAGGTGTTTTTTTTGGCAGTTTATTCACATTTGCCAAAACGCTGAAGTAAACAGTATGTCCAAATGAATAAATAAATGGTGTTACATCCAAACAATGGAATATGATTTGCTGCTAAAAAGAAATGAACCATGAAGGAGTGAGGAGATAGGGGAAACTTAAAAGCATTTTACTAAGTGAATACAACCCATCTGAAAAGGCTACATAGGGTATGATTCTGGTCCTCTGACTTTTTGGAAAAAGCAATACTATGGAGGGAGTAAAAGACTGTGGTTGCCAAGGGTTGAGGAGAATAGCAGGGATCAATAGAACACAGAATACTTAGTGTAGTGAGCCTTGCCTATATGATACTATAATGGTGGATACATGCCTTATACACTTGTTCACACCCACAGAATGTCGAACAGCAAGAGTGAAACCTAGAAAAACTGTGGGGTTTGGGTGACATGATGTGGCAGTGTAGGCTCATCTGTTGTGAAATAGTCATGGGGAAGGTGATAGTTGGAAGCCCATACCTGTGTGGGGGTATGAGGTGGACTGAAAGCCTCAGTACATTGGCTTCATTTTTTTAAAAAGAGATTTTATTTATTTATTTGACAGAGAGAGATCACAAGTAGGCAGAGAGGCAGGCAGAGAGAGAGAGAGGAGGGAGCAGGCTCCCTGCTGAGCAGAGAGGCCAACATGGGGCTGGATCCCAGGACTCTGGGATCATGACCTGAGCCGAAGGCAGAGTATTTATCCCACTGAGCCACCCAGGCATCCCAGCCTCATTTTTCTTTGAACCTAGTTGAGATAGTTGAAAAGAAAAAAGTCTTTAAAATATTAAATTCAGAGACAAGAAACTAATATGTATAAAGAGTTAAAGCAATTTATTTTATTTTTTAATTAATTTTTTAAAGATTTTTTTCACTTTTTTATTTGACACAGAGAGAGAGGGAGAGAGAGCACACACAAATAGGTAGAGCGATAGGCACAGGGAGTTGAAGAAGCAGGCTCCCCTCTGAGCAGGGAGCCTTATGTGGGGCTCAATACCAGGACCCAGAGATCATGACCTGAGCCAAAGGCAGAAGCTTAACCAACTGTGCCACCCAGATTCCCCAAGTTAAAGAATTTTAGAAAAATGTCTCCCCTTGAAACATTACCTAATGACAAGTTTTCCCTGGTTTTTGAATAAAGTTCCCACATTTTCATTATGAATTGATCTCAAAAATTGTATACGTATACCTGGCTGGAAATTTTGAAACTCCAAACTAAAGTTTTAAGGAAAAAGCCAGAATGCAGAAAGCAATTAGGCGGTTTTAGAAAGTGCTTCTTGCTTTCCACATTAGTAAGCTCATCTGCCTTCTCTAGTTTGTCTCGATTCTGGAGATTCTTTCTTTTCTTCATACAGTACTTAAGTTATATGTATAGATATATATAAGAAATACATCTCCGAAAGAATATCCTGCTTACCCATGGCTCAGCCATGGAGCCCTCTGGTCTCACTGCCTATGAGGAGTTTTCCATCAGTGAACAAAGTCCTATTTTATTTCATGTTAATATTGATATAGTTCTCCTTGATACACTATTGATCTCATAGAAGAAATGAAAGCCAAGATAGGATCTCATTCTAAGAACCATGTCTCTGCTTCTGTCGAGTCCTCAATGTAGGCTAGGATCAACCTCAAACCCACTAGAGAATAGTCTTGGGGTTCCATGATGTAGGCAATTTCACCCACTCTGACACGAGTCCAGAGTGTGTACAACCAGTCCTCAATACATATTTGCATTGTTATATAGTATAAGAGAAATTTAGAGTTGGAAGAGCCCTTAGAAATCCTTCAGTTCAACTTAATTTTACACATCAGAGACTGTATCCAAGATGACCCTATGGAACAATTAGGTAGTGAATAAGCTGGGCAAGAAAGGAAGTGGGTTTCCTCACTTCCGGTTTAGCATTCTTTCCCCTGCCTCCTTGCTGTCAGGCCATTGTGCTGGGTAAAGAAAAAGCATCTAATGCAAGCCCAGCAATATAACTGCAACATTGCTCTGAGAAAATTGTGGTCCATTTAGTTAGAATACCTGAATGGAGAGTTCTAATTTATGTAAATGTTTGAGACCTTGGGCCAGAAGGGAGACTCAGGATGAGTCACTATGATTCTACCAGCAAACTCATACATCACTCACTGTTTCTGTAGGAGGAAGCCGGAGGTGATGGTGTCATGTGAACACCAACATGTATTTCTAAGGACTTTCCCAAAATAACAAATATTTATTATCCCAGGTGCACATCCCTTGAAGGCAGAGTGAGTATAATGAGCATAAGTCACACATTGTCTGCAAAATGATCACTGGGTATTTAGGGGTCCTGCAGCTGGCAGTTCATGAAGATGGTAGATGATGTTTTCCTAGGCCATAAGGAAAACAGTATTCTATGAAAACATGATGGAGCTGGAAATTTTACACAAGGGATGGCCTTATCTGTGCAACGGTTAATCCATGGAAGAGAGTCATTCATATGAATGGTCACATTAAGTTCTGAAGGTCACACCTAAAAATTGCAAAAATTGACCTTCCCACCAGGAGAGGGAATTTTGCCCAGAGAATAATTTGAGAATTCTTACTTTATGGGGAGTGGAGGATGGAATGGAAGAGTCTCAGAATCAAGAAGTTTTCCACACATAAAAACACATTTCATATATATGCATATATTTATATTTTGAGTTGATATTCTTCACTATAGCTGTCTTTAAATCTTTCAAGGTGGGAGGGGAGGATGCACATGAGTTTTATTCTTTGTTCTTTTGTGGATCTAAGAGTAGGTATCACAGAAATTAGGAAAGTTTAGTAGAGATGAGACCATAAGAAGGCAGTGTTCTTGCAGAACACGTGGAGGGCTCATTTTAGTGCATCTGATGGACTAGACTATGGCAGAAGGAGAATCTTTTTCTTATTGGCTGGTTGACAATATGGGAAAGTCCTCTGTTAGAGGAAAGAAAAGGCAGTCTGTTAAGAGAGGGAGCTGAGCTGGCTTGAGGCTCTAATTCTGAATCTGAGCTAATGGTGTGGAATCATGAATACATCCATGGGAGCTTTAATCATGTTCTCGTGGCTGCAGCCGAACTTTGAGTTCAGAGTATATTGGTGGATATTCTTCAGAAGTCAAGACTGGCTTACTCAGGTTTCTCCACTTAGTGTAGAAAAAGAGCATTCTGAAGCACAATAACCTGGAATCTCTACTCTTTTCTCTGACCTTTTCTTTCTGCACAGGGTTCAGCCAGGGAGAGAATGTGGAGCAGCATCCTTCTACCCTGAGTGTCCAGGAGGGAAGCAGCTCTGTTATCAACTGTGGTTATTCAGACAGTGCCTCATAATTCTTCACCTGCTATAAGCAAGAACTTGGAAAAGGTCCCCAGCTCCTTGTGTAAAGGCCTACTTAGCTAGAGCAATCCCATCTTGGTAGAACAATCATTTTGCTGTTTATGCAGTGAACTTAAATGGACCCTGCCCCTCCAGAAGAACTTACTTAGAAACAAGACTGGGAAACCAGTAAAATGTGGCCAACCAGTTCCTGATAAAAGAACCCAGATGCAAGGACGATTCAGGCCAGGTGGAGGTATCCAATCAGTAAAGTGCACCTACTACCTCCCTAACCACCAAAGAATGTAAACTCTGCCTTTTGGGTAACCAAACTAAGGCGCTAATTCTGACCAGAGTGATAGGCTAGTTCAAACAGCTACTAAAGGGTAAATTGTAATTCAATTGGCCACCCGTGTGTCACCTAGTATGACTATGCAACTTTTTCTGTGTGCTATAGTCTCATTGGCCAGGCTCAACCACATGGCCTTTGCCATATAAATGCTGGTCTGTGAGCCTCGGGGTGGGGATTGCTCTCTCTGTAAGAGACGGCCCCAACCAGTCAGTTTGATTCTCGGTGCTGGCATGAAATAAAGCTTTGCTTTACCTTTGCTTTGTATCAGTCTCGCTCCTTTGATCATGGACCCCAACATTTGGGGGCTTGTCCAGGATTAAATGACGAGACCTGAGCCAGCATCAGAATATCTGGGAAAAGCCTCCGGAGGTAAGATCTCAAGATTTTATTCTGCGAGATTCTTTCTGTCTGTCTGCTTATGGAGCTCCAGGGTTATAGCCCACTGGGGTGAAGCTGGATGCAGCATTGCTCCCCAGGGCTGGAGTGGATGTGGGTATGCCTTATTCCTCCACTGGTAGATCGCCAGGGGGTTTAGGTCCCCCTAGGCGGTCAGGGGACTGAGAAAATCCCCATCAGTGGCAGGTTGTGTTTTTGAGTTAGGATTATATCTTGCACATCATTAGACTTGATATCTGGTCAAGTAAGGGCCGCTGGGTCTGCGGTTGTCTTTGTCTTGTCTATTTGTTGTCTGTTGTGTTGTTTGTTGTGTTTGAAGAAATGGGGCAAGTGGGGAGTAAGTGACACCCCTATGACACACCTCTGACACCCCTAAGTCTTGTTTCTCAGCATTTCAAGGATTTTCAGGGTAAAGCTACCCAGCTGGGTGACAAGATTTACCAAGGAAAACTAAAAACACTCTGTCAGTTAGAGTGGCCCACTTTCTCCACAGGGTGGCCACCAGAAGGAACATTTGCCTTGGCTCAAATCTACTGTACCCAGAGTAAGGTTTCCGACCGCCATCGAGACCAAATACCATACATCATGGCCTGGCGATACCTGGTGGAAGAGCCACTGTCATGGCTCAAGTCTCACCTTTCCCCTACTAACAAAAGCATTTTTCTCCCTCTAAGGCAAGTAAGACCACCACAACCAGAACAGAAAAATGAGAGGGAACCAGGCAAGAAGACTGTCCTGCCTCTGTCAGATGTGGAGAACATGGAACTTCCCCCACCTTATCTGTCCCCTAAACCTGACTCTTGGTCCCAAGATACCCTTACTAGTCCACCTCATATGCTGTCGGGATCCACCTATGGCACCACCAAGCAGAAAGACCGCCCCAATCCTTCCCCTTCCCTCTACCCCCCTCTGCCACCCTCTACCTCACCGGTTCCATTGGCACCAATGCTGCCTCTCTGTGAGGTTGCTCTACCAGATGGGAGAGAGCGCCCCCACCTAACCTATATCCCTTTCTCGTCTTCTGATATCTATAACTGGAAGGCCCAACATAAATCCTTCTCTGTCAATCTCAGGATTTAATTAGTCTCTTGGAGACTGTCTTTCTTACCCACCAGCCCACTTGGGTGTATATTCAGCAGCTCCTTATGGCCCTCTTTAATGCAGAAAAGAGGGATTGCATTACGTGAGAAACCTATAAAGTGATAAATGAGAGACTTGGCTGGGACCTCGATTCCTGGCAAATGAAGGACTACTGCCCAAAGGAACCCCCCAACTGGGATCCAAACTCCGATGAAGGTAAGGAGAGCTTACGATCTACCGCCAGGCTCTACTGGGAGGTCTCTGTGTGGCTCCAAGGAGACCTATAAATTTATCTAAAATTAGTGTGGTGACTCAAGGTAAGAATGAGTCCCCGGGGGCTTTCCTAGAAAGGCTTATTGAAGCCTATAAAATGTATAGTCCGATTCACCCTGAGGAGCCTGAAAATCAGAGGCCAATAAATTTTGCTTTTGCCAGTCAGTCAGCCCCAGACATAAGGAAGAAACTTCAGAAAATTGAAGTTTGAAGGGAAGATTTGAAGGGAAGAATCTGATTGAGTTAATGGAAATAACAGAAAAGGTGTTTAACAATAGGTATGCACAGGAAGATGGAAAACAGACCAATAAAATAGTTAAGGTTTTGGCATTACATGAGGCAGGAAAGAGACAGGAGGCAAGAGGTAATTGTAAAGGGAAAAGGCAGGTAGGAGATGGTCAATGGAAAGAAAAGCCTAAGCACAGAGAAAACAGGTGGGAAGACTTAGATGCAGACCGGTGTGTTTACTGCAAGGAAAAACGACACTGGGCCAAGGAGTGCCCCCAAAAGAAGGCAGCAATGTGGGGCACCAAAGACAGAAGGGACCATGGTTCAGAGCCCCTCCCCAAAACTCATGTCAAAATTGAGGTGGAGGAGAAATCAATTGATTTTTTTGGTGGACATGGGAGCCCAATTTTCATCACTACTTAAACCTATGGGAGAACTATCTGGAGAGGAAGTCTGGGTACAAGGGGCAAATGACACAGAAAGTCATAAATGGACAACAGAAAGGACTCTAAATTTGGCCTTTGGAGTAGTCAAACATTGATTCTTGGTCCTCCCTAATGCCTCATATAACTTGATGGGAAGAGATCTCCTCCACAAACTATGAGCTGGCATTCAGTTCTCGGAAGGAGATAGAACTGTAACTTTGAGAGAACCCACTGTGCACATGCTTGTGGCAGCAGTAGATGAATACCTTCTTTACAAGCCAGACTCAAAACCAGAGGAGACGGTGGGTGGGTGAGGGAGACCTTTTCCAAACTCTACAGGTCGAATTTCCTGAAGTCTGGGCGGAAGGGAAGCTCCCTGGCTTGGCCAAGGGACAGCCTCCAGTGGTGGTACAGTTAAAAGCGACGGCTACGGCCATTCGCATCTGGCAATACTCCCTCCCCTGGGAAACAAAGGAAGGGATCAGAAAACACATTAACCACCTCCAAGGAGATGGGATCCTAGTTCCTTACAAGTCTCCATGGAACACACCTTTGCTGCCCATCAAAAAGGCTGAGACTGGGGAGTACCGACCCATTCAGGAATTGTGGGAAGTTAGTAAATGGGTTGAAGATATCCACCCGACAGTGCCTAACCCCTATACCCTACTCTCCCTCCTGGGCCCCAAAAGAACTATGTATACCATCTTAGATCTCAAGGATGCATTCTTCTGCATACCTTTAGCAAGGCAGTCTCAGCCCCTTTTTTTTTTATTTATTTATTTATTAATTTTTTTTTTAAATTTTTTTTTTTATAATGGGATTGGGAGGGAGACAAACCATAAGTGACTCTTAATCTCTCAGCCCCTTTTTGCTTTTGAATGGTCTGACCCACAGGAAGTGTTCCAAGGCCAGCTCACCTGGACAAGACTTCCCCAAGGATTCAAGAATTCACCCACTATCTTTGACGAGGCCTTGCACAAGGATTTACATGAGTACAAAACCTCTAACCTGGGAGTCACTCTGTTACAGTATGTTGATGACTTGCTAATAGTCACTGAGGACTATAAGTCATGCTTGCTGAGGAGTAGAGCCCTCTTACAGACTCTGCAGGAAAAAGGGTATCGGGTGTCAGCAAAGAAAGCAGAGCTTTGTCAGAGCCATGCCACTTATTTAGGCTTTGATCTCCATGAGGGAGTGCCTTCACTCTCTGAGCCCAGGAAAGAGGTGATCACCTGATACCCCCACCCCACCATGCCCTGACAAGTGGGGGAGTTTCTTGGGATGGTGGGCTACTGTATACTATGGATACCACGGTTTGAGGAGATTGTCCTACCTCTCTACAAACTGATTAAAGGAGGACTCACTCAGCTGAGGCAGAAGGAGCATTTCAGAAATTACAAACAGCCTTACTGAGTGCCCAGCATTGGCCATCCCAGATGTTACCAAGCCCTTCCACTTGTATGTGGATGAAAAGGCAGGGGTGGCCAAAGGAGTTTTGACTCAGACTCTGGGACCTTGGCAAAGGCCAAAGCCTATCTTAACAAGAAACTAGATCCAGTAGCGGCTGGGTTCCCCCCTTGCCTCTGCATAATTGCTGCCATGACCCTCCTGGTCGAGGATGCAAGTAAATTGTCTTTGGGTCAAAATCTCATCTTGACCAACATTCATGCTATTTAGGGCCTTCTCTGGACTCCACCAGACTGATGAATGACAAACGCCTGAGTGATGAGTATCAGGCCCTCCTCCTCAATGAACTGAAAGTGACTTTCTGGCCCCAGGTGGTGCTACATCCAGCAACGTTGCTACCAGCGGAGCTGGCTGACCACCCATATGACTGTGGGGAAGTCCTCACCCAGGTCGCAGGAATAAGGCCGGATCTCAGAGATGCTCCCCTCCCAGATGTAGAAATGACTCTGGGAGTAGCTACATGGTTGATGGAAAGAGGTATGCGAGGGCTGTGGTGATTTCTCCTGAGCAGGAACTCTGGACAGTAGCCCTGCCATGAAACCTTCCCACTGAGTGGGAAACTTGGAATGTCTCTGGAAGGAACCATTTACTGTCATCCTGACTACCCCCACGACAGTAAAAGTGAGGGCATTGGGGCCTGGATTCACTTGGGTCACATCAAATGAGCCAAGGACGAGGATGCCCCCCAGAGATGGATTCCACTGCCAATGGATCCTGCCGATAATGGACTAAAGCCAAGACTAAAAAAACAATGAGTTCGTTGAGTTAATTGTTGCTCCTATTGTTACCTATTTATGTAAAAACTTCTGAGTCACCTCATCAGACAGAAAAGTATAGATGGGAAATTAGACAAATGGAATTAGTAGAAGTAGAAAAGGTTATACAAAGCAGTGAATGGCTAACTCATCAGCCAACTGTGCATTTAATGTAACCATATGTCAACTGGCACCCATAACCCCCTGCATTGCATACACCCCTTATTACATGTGTCCTAATACAGGGGTCCATACAGAATATGGGGGGCTTCAGACTATTACTATGCATGATAGGGTTGTGAGACAATAGCCTCTGACTGGGGAACAAACCATGATCCCCATATAACTGTAGTACCCACCAGAACGAACAACTGTGTAACACAAAAAAAATTTGTCAGGAATTTGGCTGTGGGGATCTTCCCCTCAACCACGTCCTGGCAGTATAGGAGGTTTTGTGCAAATATATCTATCACAATCATCAACCCCAAAGACCGTCTTTGGGAGTATAGCCAATCTTGGGGCCTCAGATATTATAAAGCTGGCACAGACAGAGGCGGGCAATTCACCATCCAAAAAATAAAGATTAGAGAACCACCCCAGCCTATAGGGCCAAACCCAGTTTTAAATCCTCCCAAGCACCAAAATCAACCAGACAACCCATCACCCCAACTCCAAAAGAGGCTGTCATGGAGGATAAAAAAGAGAGTGTTGACAATGACAATAGCACCACCAAAGTTTTACTCCCATTGGTAGATTCAATGTTTAGCTTTTTAAATACTTCAGATCCTAATATTACTCGGGACTGTTTGCTATGTTTAACCCCCCCCCCCCATATTATATTGGAATGGGGGCCAACCTTACCATAGGGATTCGGAAGGGACAGATTAGGAATGAAAGTTCTTATGACTCTTGTGAATGGGGAAAGGTGCCTAGACTAAACCTAGGGGATATAGAAGGAATGGGACTTTGCCTTGCGAAACAAAAAGGAAAGCAAGCTTCCCAATATAAGGACCTCTGTGAGACCATAATAGCCCCTACTGTCTTTACTAACTTCCTTAAGGCTCCCGCTGGGGCCTGGTTTGCTTGCAGTTCAGGGCTCACGCCATGTCTTAATCTTGCTTTGTTCCCAAACTCTTCCTGGAATGAACCCTGTATAACTGCCCACATACTTCCCCAAGTAGATTATTACGGAGGAACCGAGGGGTTTCATCATTTACTGCAGGGATAGAACGGACAAAGCATATGGTTCCCATCCTAATTCCAGCACTAGTGGTGGCAGGGATAGCAGGTCCCACAGCAGTAGGAACCGCAGCCTTAATAAAGGAAAAAGTAGATTTTGAGGCTCTTGGGTCCCAAGTAGATGCTGACAGATGCTATATGCATGAAAATATAGACAAACTAACTGATTCCTTGAGCTCTTTAGCTAAAATAGTACTGCAAAATAGAAGAGGGCTTGACATACTATTCCTAGAAAAAGGGGGCTGTGCATAGCCTGGCAGAGAAATGCAGAGAAATCACACCGGAGTCATTAAAAACAGTCTGATGGCCATTAAAAAAAAAAAAAAAATAGATGAGCGCAAACAACAACACAGAACCCCCCAGGGATGGTATAAAAGTTTGCTCAACTGGTCTCCGTGGATGACTTCCCTAATATCAGCAATTTCACGCCCCCTAGTTTTACTATTACTAATGTTACTTTTTGGCCCCTGCATTATAAACACCCTAATGTCATTTGTACAAAAGAGAATTGGGGCAGTAAAAATGTTAATCTTACAAGCTCAATATAACCTCTTACAACAGGAGGACATAGAACTGGCTGAAAAGTCAAGGATTTGACTAATCTCCAAAGAAAAGGGGGGAATGTAAGGGCCTATTTAGCCAGAGCAACCCCATCTCGGTAGAACAGTCATTTTGTTGTTTATGCAGTGAACTTAAATTGACCCCCCCCCCCCCCCCCCGCCCAGAGGAACTTTCTTGAAGCAAGTCTGGGAAACCAGTAAAATATGGCTGACCAGTCCCTGATAAAAGAGCCCAGATGCAAGGACGATTCAGGCCAGGTGGAGGTGTCCAATCAGTAAAGCGCACCTACTATCTCCCTAACCACCAAAGAATCTAAACTCTGTCTTTTGGGTGCCAAACGAAGGCGCTAATTCTGACCAGAGTGATAGGCTAGCTCAAACAGCTACTAAAGTGTAAATTGTAATTCAATTGGCCACCCCTGTGTCATCTAGTATGACTATGCAACTGTCTCTGTGTGCTACAATCTCATTGGCCAGGCGCAACCACACGGCCTTTGCTCTGTAAAAGCTGCTCTGTGAGCCTGGGGGTGGGGGGTTGCTCTCTCTGTAAGAGATGGCCCCGAATGGTCGGTTTGATTCTTGGTGCTGGCACAAAATAAATCTTTGCTTGACCTTCACTTTGTATCAGTCTCGCTCCTTTGATCATGGAACCCAACACTTATATACATTTGTTCAAGCATGGCTACAAAAGAAGGCCAAAGACTCACTGTCTCATTCAATGAGACAGCCAAACATCTCTCCCTGCACATCAGAGACACCCATCCTGAAGACTCAGCTGTGTACTTCTGCACAGCAAACACACATTGCTTCCCAGGTTCCTGCTGCCTGCACTGAAACCTGGCAATGGGGCAGCCGCTGTCCTTTGACACAGACCTTCAAGGATAGCTTTTGTGCTGTTGTTTATGTACAAGTGGAAGCTAATGCATTAGACATTAAAAGCATATAAGAGGAAGAGTAAGCTCCTGATGACCTGGACAGTTAGAACATTTTGTTAGAAGACTTTTGCCTAGTGGATTCTTGAAGGCAGTTAGTAATGTTTTATCTTGAAATCTGGGTTTTAAAGATGACTTAATATTTGCTGTCAGACTCCTTTCCTATAAATAACTCCTTAGTAAGAGTATAACTGTCCTTATTATGGATGGACTCAAACACTGTGTTCCAAAAGAAGCATTTATGATATTTATGATTCTGAAACATAATTGGACATATAGAAATATGGAAAGTATATATACGGAAATAAAAATTCTGTGATCACATAATATTGCTAATATTGCTTTTAGTGTCTAAAAATCCTTATTATAATTATGATTGTGATTATTTCACTTTATATATTTTGATTTGAGCTTGCCCCTTTCATCAATTTTTTCCCCTCACAGATCTGCTTTATTTTATTTTTTAAGTTAGTCATTTAACATGTGTTTTAAAATAGCTCTTTGAGATATTTTACTTAATTATATTTTCATATTAATTTTGTTTTTCTGTATTTCAGGCAAAATTTGAGAGCCATTTCTATGTCCTTTGATTCCTTTCTTGTTCAGAAATTTTGTCACAGGTTTCCCTGTAGCGCCCAGGGATGGTAAGTAATATTTGTGTGTTTGAAGGAAATTAAGCAGGGAGTGGTTTGACAATGTGAGCTTCAGATAAAACTCAGAAATTTATTCTCATTTACAAAATTCTGTATCTGTTCACAAAAACATTTTCATAGAATTTAGGAGACAGGATTTTGTCTTTTATTCACTGCTATATTTTCAGTAGGTAGAACAAACATTTTCACATAATTCATTATCAGTAGATGTTAACAAAGGAAGGAAAGAAGAATTCTTCTATTCATAATTTAATTTAAGCTTCATGATTGGATTGAATTTGTAAATTTATTTATGACAAATAAAATTCCTTGAAGTATATGCATGATTATTTGATTGTTTTACAACATACTGTTTCTTTCTATTTATATATGTCTCTAATAGTGTGCAGTGGTTTGAAGATAATTCAATTTTTCCTGGACCTGTAATTTTGTGTTATCATTATAATGAAAACTTTTCTTTCTGAGATATATGGGAAAATATTTATATGTATGTATCAGCCACCTTACTATTTTTTTAAAAGATTTTATTTATTTATTTGACAGAGAGAGAGTGAGATCACAAGTAGGCAGAGAGGCAGGCAGAGAGAGGGGTGGGGGAAGCAGGCTCCCTGCTGAGTAGAGCCCAATGTGGGGCTCAATCCCAGGACCCTGGGATCCTGACCTGAGCTGAAGACAGAGGCTTTAACCCACTGAGCCACCCAGACGCCCCTAAAGATTTTATTTATTTATTTATTTGTCAGAGAGAGAGAGAGAGAGCCCAAGCAGGGGGAGCAGCAGACAGGGGAGAAGCAGGTTACCTGCTAAGCAAGAAGCCTCATGCAGGACTCAACCCCAGGACCCTGGGATCATGACATGAGCAGAAGGTAGAGACTTAATCAACTGAGTCACCCAGGTGCAGCTCAACCCCCTAATTATTATTAGTAGATTGCACAAAGGCATTTGGAGTAATGGCTAATGTAGTGATGACCTGTTACCAACCTCCCTGCCGCATATATTCATAGTTCACGGAATTAAACATTGTTAATGACAACCTTCTTTTTAAAAAATGTATTTTTCTCTAGTGTTGTAGAGACATCAGTGGAGCTAATGAAGTTGTGTAAATATTTATTTCTCTCATTCTTCCACCTCTGCTCAAGGGTAGGCTCCTTACAATGTTCCTGCAGGTCTTCCTCACTAAAGATGGATATGATTGACAATTGTCATGGTGAGAGTGGTTTCTCTAGGCAGAGTTACAGTTGTGAGTTATTTGCTTACTGGCTTTTTCTTATTGGGAGATGCATCAAATTAAATTCAACTTATCACATCTGACCAAAGGAGGTTAGAACTGTAGCCCAACACATAAATGGGCTTGATTCTTTCCCTCCTTACACCGCCAGGTCCTGTGCATTAGAGGGAAGATGACTCCTGATCCGTGCCTTTCCTCCAAGCCTAATAATGAAGTCAGAAAGAAGCATACTCTATATCATTCGTTTATTTCCTCTTAAATCAATTAGAGGCAAAAGAGAGGGTGCAGTTCCTACAGGTTTGAATGCTTGGTCATACTGAGGTGAGAATTGATGCAGTAGAAGAAAACAAGTGTTTTAGCCTGAGTGTGCATTGAGTCTCGATCCAGATACATTCAGGTTTAAACCTTCATCATGTTTGGTGTATTTGTTTCCTATGTCTTGGGACAAGGTAGTACAAACTTTTAGGCCTTCTCTGGATGCTGTGAAGTCTGATTGGGTGCTGAGATTCTTTTGGTTGCTTTCTCTAGGATAGTGCTGAGTGAACTTGGGTGATTCTCCCAGTCTGGGAGAGTGGGGCTGCTCTCTGCGCATGCTCACTAGCCGCTTACAAAAGCTCGCAGCTATTGCCCCCCTGTGTGCATGCACTGGTGGGAGGCCACAGGGTGGGAAGAGTATGGGTGAGGGGCTGAGTGTTGTGTGTAGTGTTTAGTGTAATTAGATTTGTTTGTTGTGTGTCATCTGTATTCCCATTTAGTTTCTGAGTGTTCTGCTCTGTGGTGTAGTTTTTACTAGTGTCCTTTCCTTCTTATTAACACCTCTAGCATTAATCCTCCACACTGGAGGTTTACTTGCTTCCCACCAGTCTTATCCACAAATGCTCATAATTAGGAGCTCTTAGGGGAACACTGTGAAGGAGCAGAGTGTGAATTTTCCACTTCGTTCCTGTCCTTGACTTCAACACTCCAATATCACTTTTGGCCAACACCTGGCTCAGTTTGCATACTTCCCAGCACTGTTTGTTTATTGTTCACACTCCAAAATCCTCATCCTCTCTGTTTCCCTCCTTCCACCTCTAACCCCATTCCTACAGTGCCTTAAAATTTGGATGGTGATGGATGGTTGATAATTGGTTTGCATTCTAACACTCTCATATTTGATCTGAAGGCAGATGTGTAGAGTAGAAATCTTAAAAAGAATCTCTTAAAATGTTTTTAATTATAATTTTTTACCATTTTAACATACAATTTACCATTTTACCAGTTTTTAAGTGTAGAATTTACTGGTATGAAATACATTTACATTGTTTTTCAAAAAGAAACACCATTGATTTCTAGAATTCTTTTCATCTTGAAAAACTAAATATTTGTAGTCATTAAACAATAACTCTCCACTACTCCATCCCTCCAGTCTTTGGGAACTACGATTCTGTTTTCTCTTTCCATGAGTTTGACTAGTTTAGATATCTCATAGAAGTCGATTCTGCAGTATGGGTCATTTTGTGACATTTTATTTAACATAATCTACTCAGGATTCATCTATGTTGCAACATGTGACAGAATTTCTTTCCTTTTCAAGGTTGAATAATCTTCCAGTGTATGTCATATCCCATTTTGTTTATCCATTCCTATCTGTTGATGGACTTTGGGGTTGCTTCCACTTTTGGGTAGAAATAGGAATTCAGAAACATCTCAATATTTTTGGTATATAGGCAAATTCTTACCATTTTTGAGTATATACCAGAAGTGGATTGCTGAATCATAAAGTAATTTGGTTTCTAGGTTTTTGAGAAAGGTTTATACTTGTTAACTGGAACAACAATCCTCTGGACTGGGTTACCACAAGCAATTTTTTTTTTTTTAAGATTTTTTATTTATTTATTTGACAGAGAGAAATCACAAGTAGACAGAGAGGCAGGCAGAGAGAGAGGAAGGGAAGCAGGCTCCCTGCTGAGCAGAGAGCCCGATGCGGGACTCGATCCCATCACCCTGAGATCATGACCCGAGCCGAAGGCAGCGGCTCAACCCACTGAGCCACCCAGGTGCCCCACCACAAGCAATTGTTAAGGAACAGAGTGATCACTAGTCATGAGTGGAGCTCCAATATCACTGAATCTCAAAATCCTAGAATGGTTTGTCTCTTTTGCTACAGTCCATTGCATAGATCAGGTGTTAATAATTGGTCTGAATGGAATGGTGAAGACTCTACTCAGGTGTCAGCTCCTCAATAGCAGTTTGGGCATCCGTTATAATGTATTTTCTTTCCAATTTTGGTAAAGGGGCCAAACCTGCACGTGTTTGAATTTCTTTCTTAGCTCCAATTATATAATAAAGAGCCTGTTAAAGAGTGTCTTAAAATATTTCAAAGGCTTTGGAAGAAGTCATTTTGCTACCCTGCATTTTGCTACCCTGCAGTCTCTCTTCCATTTTTTCTCTATCAACAATCCTTAGTGGCAAATACAGGAAATGGGTTTTTTGTTTGTTTGTTTGTTTGTGTCTGTTTCATTTTAAAGAATAGTACATTATTGAATGAAAGTACATTATTGAATAATGTACTAATAAGTTTTATTATCAGAAAAATAAGCTTCAATCTTTGATGATGGCCAGATTATATGGTGGAAAGCAATTTCCTTTGTTTTCCATACTGATGGAAAGGTTTCTACTAAATGAAAAAAGTCATACAAGTATATTCACAAATATAGCATCTATCCCAAAACATTTCACATGATTATTCACATCACTCATAGAATGACATAAAAATCTGTCATTCTGTCAGATAAGATAAAATATACCAGTAATGAAAAAAATACAAAATCTTCAAACAAAAATTAATAAAAATATACAGGACTGTCCTGACATACCTTAGGGAAATTATTTCTTATATACATATTCCTAAAACTTTGGATTGGTTTATGTGAATAGCATACCAAGTAAATATTTAAAAAAAAAACCAAACAACTCATTTTAGAAATAACTCTGGTGAGGCGCCTGGGTGGCTTAGTGGGTTAAAGCCTCTGCCTTCAGCTCAGGTCATGATCCCAGGGTCCTGGGATCGAGCCCCACATCAGTCTCTGCTTGGCAGGGAGCCACTTCCTCCACTCTCTCTCTCTGCCTGCCTCTCTGCCTACTTGTGATCTCTGTCTGTCAAATAAATAAATAAAATCTTTAAAAAAAAAAAAAAGAAAGAACTCTGGTTACTCCCATACCCCACAGGTCATATGAGGATTTAAACAGCAATCATGGATTTTGAAAAAAAATGTATATGTATATATAATTTATATATATATAATCTTAACTATAAAAACAGTAGTATACAAACTTCAAACTCAAAGGTTATGCAAAGTAACACACAAATGTTCTAAATTTTTTTTAAGATTTTGTTTATTTTTTTGACAGAGAGAGACACAGCAAAAGAGGAAACACAGCAGAGAGAGTAGGAGAGGGAGAAGCAGGATCCCCGTGGAGCAGGGAGACTGATGTGGGGCTCCATCTCAGGACTCTGGGATCATGAACTGAGCCAAAGGCAGATGCTGAATGACTGAGCCACCCAGGCACCCCCAAATGTTCTAAATCTTTTTTTGTTGTTGTTGTTAAGATTTATTTATTTATTTATTTGACAGACAGAGATCATAAGTAGGCAGAGAGGCAGGCAGAGAGAGAGGCAGGAAGCAGGCTCCCTGCTGAGCAGAGAGCCCGATGTGGGGCTCGATCCCAGGACCCTGGAATCATGACCTGAACTGAAGGCAGAGGCTATAACCACTGGACCACCCAGGCACACACCCCCCCAAAATGTTCTAAATCTTAAGGGAACTTTAAAATACCTCTTCTATTTGTAAATAAAAGCAGAATAAAACTGATCTGATTGCCTTATTAGGTAATTTATTCTGGAAACTTGTTAATAAAGTATTGGTGGGAATTCTCAGTCTTCATTATGCTGTCACCTGAAGCACTCAATCATTTTCTTCAGTAAAGAGTAAGTAAACAAATAGACTACATGTCAGTTACCATGTGTTACAACCAGTCTAATTCTGACAATAACAGGAGTGGCCACACAGTTTCTCAGAGTCGGCTGCATCTTGAATATCTCACCGAAGGATTGGGCCAATCTAACTTGGAACAATTTTATCAGTAGACAGCAACAATAAGTGTCTTTTTATCCTGTTTTCTTAAAGTCCATATCACTAGTCTTTAACAGATAACAATGAGATAGCTTTAGCAGATGAAGCAGGAAGGGAACTATGTTCTAGAAGAAGCATTTATCTGTCTTTGATACAAGCTTCTTGATTAAATCCTGAAGAGGTGCCAACTCATGCCTATCAATCAGATTAAACTCCTTGAGAAAGAAAATAAAGGGCTTAAGGGGGATGTTGAGATGGGCCTCCTCTCACAGCTGCATCACAGAATCAAACTGCTGGTGATAAATAGGGACATAAACCCAGAACACATGCTTTGAATGGTCTTTGCCATAGACATAAAGTTTTTTGGAAAGGGGACACCAAACTTAGAAGGCAAAAGACTTTCATCATCAAGCTGATCCTGAACATCAGATTGACTTTTTGATATTAGTACCATTTTCCCAATGATATTCATATCTTGGACCTGCAGACCTGACTGGACAGCTTGCTTCAGTGCAGAATTCTGTAATACCATACAGCATGTTGATCTGGTTGAAGAAATCTACAGTGTTAACTGCAATCCATTCACTAGATCCTCTCCCTCTGGCAACATAAGAGCTTGTCTCAGATTTCCACTTCGTAGAGTTGCTTCTGATGAGAGCTGGTGAGAGCTAATGAGAGCCCTCAGGCATATTCTTCTTTGGTTTGAATATTTTAGAAGAGTGGCGCCTAAAGAGGTAGCTCAACTTCTATCCTCAGAGGAGAGGGACCGCTGGCCCCCAGTGCTGTCTGGATTCAGAGCCCAGGCAGGCACCATAAGGAAGCAAACAGTCCTCAACTCTTGGCCCATGAAAGTACTGGGTGCCCCTGCTATGAACCACAGATCTAGCAGGAGCAAGTTGCTATGCTGGCCTCCCCCACCTTGCTGACCTGAAAATCAGGGAACAGGCTTTTTTCTATCATCTATCTCTGTGTTCAGAAGTATTAGCTCTGCCATCAAGTTCTTGATACTTTTGAGCTTGCTTTATTCATTTTTATTTTTATTTATTTTTAAATATTTTACTTATTTAACTGAAAGAGAGAGAGAGAGATACAGAGCACAAGCAGAGGGAGCTGCAGGCTCCCTGCTGAGCAAGTAGCCAGATGTGGGACTTGATCCTAGGACCCCCCCGGGATCGTGACCTGAGCAGAAGGCAGCCGCTTAACTGACTGAGCCACCCAGGTGCCCCTTGAGCTTGTTTTATTATTTGTAAATTTGGGAGAATGATATCTTCTTTAATATTTTGTTGGACAACGTATCAGTAATATATCCAAAGAGATTGGTACATAGCAGATGAGCAATTTAGGAAGGTACCTCAATAGGTACAGAAGAAGTGTCTGACAAATCCAGAAACTCACGGTGAATAAGAATTGAAGGAAATCTCCTTAATGAGAAAGGGCTCAACCAAAAACCTACATCAAATGTCATAGTTGGTGGTGAAAACCTAAATGCTTTCTCCTTAGTTTCAGAAATAAGGTGAGAGTTTTGGCTCTCACCACTTGTATTTCATATCGAAGTAGAGGTTCCAGCCAATGCAATACAGCATGGAGAAGAAACAAACACCACATAGTCTGGAAAGGGGGAAGTGAACTTATCTTTTAACAGTCAACATAACCATCTGAGTGGAAAACTCAAGAGAATCTATAAAACAGCTTCTAGGACAAGTTGGTTTAAGAAAGTCAAATGTTTGCTTACCATATGACCCAGCTGTTGTACTCAGAAATTGATCCAAGAGAAATGAAAGCATATGTCTATAAAACATCTTATACACAAATGTTCATAGCAGCTTTATTTCTAAGAAACCCACTGGGATTAATTGAGATGGTCAGCAACAGGTGAATAGACAAGTTGCTTTATAGGCATATGATGGGGTAGTACAGAGCAACAGAAAGAAACAAAGTCTTGATAAATATGACTACAGAAGAATCTCAAAATATTTATGCTGAGAAGAAGCCAGGCAAAAGATACATATGATTTCATTTATGCAAAATTGTAAAATATGCAAACTAATTTCTGACAGAAAGGTTCCCTGGGAATGGGGATGAGGAGGGTTAAGAGGAGGATTACAAAGTGACATAAAGAAACTTTTGGGGTGATGTATGTGTTCATTTCTCAATTGTAGTGATGGCTTCACAAATACTAAATACATCAAATCCTATAGAATTGTTGAATTTGCTGCACTTTATTGTTATGTAAATTATGTATTAATAACGGCCATTCAATATCATTCTATGCACTATTTTCCCTCACTGCAGTGCCAGTCTTCCTGTGTAACATAAAATGCAAAATATTTCTCCTATAGGCTTTCATTGGCCTGAAAGTATATGTTTTTTTTAATTTATGCCTAATGACTTTCTGCATCCAAGTGTTATACTGTTTATTTTCAACCAGCATCATCCCAACCTATTTAGCATTGTCCCAGAGATCTTTTTTTTTCTTAAGATTTGTATTTATTTGATGCAACATGGGGGCTTAAGTGGGTAGGAGAAGAATAAATGAAACAAGATGGGATTGGGAGGGAGACAAACCATAAGTGACTCTTAATCTCACAAAACAAACTGAGGGTTGCTGGGGGGAGGGGGGTTGGGAGAAGGGGGGTGGGGTTATGGACATTGGGGAGGGTATGTGCTTTGGTGAGTGCTGTGA
>NC_081569.1:71656454-71666839 GCF_022355385.1 Mustela nigripes
AGTGTGTAAACCTGGCAATTCACAGACCTGTACCCCTGGGGATAAAAATATATGTTTATAAAAAATAAAAAAATTAAAAAAAAAAGATTTGTATTTATTTGACACAGAAAGATACAGCGAGAAAGGGAGATAAGCAGGGGAGAGGAAGAGGGAGAAGCAGGCTTCTGAGCAGGGACCCTGATGTGGGGCTTGATCCCAAGACCATAGGATCATGACCCCAGCAGAAGGCAGAGGCGCAACGACAGAGCCACCCACGTGCCCCGTCCCAGCATATCTGGAGAGACATTTGTAGTGGCTTGTCTAAAATTGCTTTCTAGCATAATTTTGAGGCAGGTTCTGACAATGTGATTTGGAAGGTGAAGGGGAAGGGAACGGATACATGAATGGAAAGTGTCCAGGCCTGAATTTCTTACTTCACTATATATATGGGAAACTGTTCCCATGTTGGCTCTGGACTCTGATATTCCTCCACCTGAATGTGTGGTGAATCACCTCCAGGAAACAGCTGAGCTAAGCTTCCTAATGTGTTTAGGGTATACGATTACAGGGCCTTACAGAAGATGTGTCCCTTTCCTGAACTTTTAACTGATCATCCTGATTTCTTACCTATTGAGAAAAATTATTTGATTAATGTTTGGCAACAAAAAGTGTCAGATGGATGATAATAGAAAGCATCCTTGAAGTTAAGCCTGTTAAGAAGATAGGATTAGTATTTGTTGCTGAATTCATGTACACTAGTTACCTTATATTGGAGTCAATAAAACTGTGAGAACATAAGACTATCAAATCATTCTATAGGGATTTGATGACTCCATGTGTGAGTTTATTCTGTCTGAAATTCCTATTTTTCACTTTTTAATTATTCTAAAAATCAGGAATATTTGACTATTAGATAGTGTGACTTCTGAAAATTTTTTTTCCACTTTTTTTTTAACTTAATTTTTTTTATTTTTTATAAACATATATTTTTATCCCCAGGGGTTTAATAATTTTTATTAAAATAGTATTTATTGCAATTGCTAATAGTTTAGGAATAAGTAAATATGGCATTTCAAATAAATGCTATTTGTTCATTATATTTGTTTAATTTAAAAATATTTATTGAGTACTTAAAAAATGAGTCACTGTTCTAAATATTGCATAAAGTGCCAAAATCACAGAATCAGTCACCAATGACTTGACTTCCTATTACTTTCTCTGTATTCAACTCCAGCTCCTTTTCTGGCAGTCAGTAGGAGGCCAGCCCACATGGACACATGAGAATATAAAGTACTGTAGTAAAATGCTTCTGAAGATTGTTACCCTCCCAGCTACAGAAATGCCCTGAGGTACTGTGTTAAAGAACTTCCATATCAGACCTGATATGGAAATAAGAGAACAAAACAGACCTGAGAACAAAACAGACCTGAGAAGACAGGATTGCTGATATTCAGACATCCCAAGGCCACCTGAAGACTGACATGTGCCTCATGAGGTCAGGGATGAAACAAATGGCTGACTTGGGGAGGATTCTGGCTAACATGCACGCATTTTATTCCCTGTCCACCAGGGGGGTGCAGCTTCCTACTGCAGTCACATTTCCTGTATGGAATGTGGGTTTCTACTGATCATTTCTGTCACTCCAACCTTCTTCATAGTAAGAATGAAGAACATTATTTAGGTGATGCTACAGAGATGAGGTTTTCTCCAGGCTTCATGACTGTGGTACTCTTAATGCTTGGTAAGTACCATTCCTCTTAAAATTTGGATTCTTTCTTCCATGGTGTCAGCAAAACCTTTAACTATTATTTATCCATGAGTTTTATGCCCAAGGTGACACAGATTTCCTTTCTCTTTCCTCAGGACAAACCCACGGAGCCTCAGTGACTCAGATGGAAGGCCAAGTGACCCTCTTAGAAGAGGCTTCTCTGACTATGAACTGCACTTATTCAATATCAGGGTCCCTTACTCTTTTCTGGTATGTCCAGTATCCCAGTGAAGGTCTACAGCTCCACCTGAAAGCCTTGAGGGACAAGGAGAAGAAAAGCAACAAAGGATTTGAAGCCACCTTCCACAGCAAATCGAAAGCCTTCCACTTGGAGAAAAGCGCAGTGCAAGCCTCAGATTTAGCTGTGTACTACTCTGCCCTGAGTGACACAGTGATGGGGACTACAGGGGGACCTGAGCACAACCTCTGAGTAGAACAGGGCCCTAGAAGCTGAGTGTCTTTGACTGATGCAGTCTGGTTCCAGCACAATCTGTTGTTTGTTTGTCAGTGTCTGGTTGGTAAAAAATCATACAAATGACTAGAGCATAGGAACCAGCAGTAACATTCCCCAACCCCAAGTGTTCCTTTGTGACATTAAAAACAGTTCAATGCCAAGAGTTCCTCGACCAGGGTGTAACTAATTTCAAGGTAGAATTACACAACAATGAAGTGGTCTTGGAGTGTCCACTAGGTTAGGTGTCTGACTCTTGATCCGCTCAGGTTATGATCTCAGGTTTGTTTGATCGAGCCCCAACATCAGACTCCCTGAATGCTGGGTTGGAATTCTGCTTCTCTCTATTTCTCCCTGTCCTTCTGCACCCCCCCAACTGACTCTCTCTCTCTCTCTTTCTCTCCAAAATAAATAAGTCTTTAAAATAAACAAACAGTTATGGCTGAATTGGTCTCTTGTTCATCTTTGTGGTGAAATCCAGGCTGAGAAGTTGTTCAGGCCACCCTTGTGTGTGTTGCTGTGTCTATGACACTTCTAGATACACACAGTGTCCCTGAGAAAGTGGCCTCTGCCAAATACCTTCCTGACTGAGTATAAGCAGGAGAGGTGGTGGGAGAGCTTTAGTGCAGAGCAGAGTTTATTACAGAAAGAATGGAACAGAAGAAAGGAGGAGGAGCACATGTACCTGGGCAAGGAAAAGAGAGGCCATCCACCTCTTCCATGGTTTCTTTTCTAGTAAATCAGGTGGTAGACACAGACTGATATTAAATATAAGGGTTGGGGAAAGAAACAGAATGGAGGAAGAGGTTCATGTTTTGGCCAGATAAATAGCTCAGTTCGCTTTCTGACAGTAAGAACTCAAGTGAGATCATTCTCAGCGCCTAGGAAATATGGTGAGAGAAAATGCTCTTGCACTGATGTTTCCTAACAAGACAGATTGATAGGTGATACAGGGGGAAAATCCTGTAGATTTCTCTAACTCCTGTTTTGCAATGTCTTACAGAGAGCCACAAATCAGGGAACTGGAGAATGCAAAGGAGTCAGCAAAGTAGTGCAAAAAGTAATAGAGACCACAATATGGACCCTTAACTCTATGGTCAACTAATCTTTGACAAAGCAGGAAAGAATATCCAATGGAAAAAGGACAGTCTTCTCAATCAATGGTGCTGGGAAAACTGGACAGTCACGTGCAGAAGAATGAACCTGGCCCACTCTGTTACACCATACACAAAGATAAACTCAAAATGGATAAGAGACCTACATGTGAGGCAGAATCCATCAAAATCCTAGAGGAGAACATCGGCAGAGTAACTTCTTCAACATTGGTCACAGCATCTTCTTTCAAGATAAGTCTCTAAAGGTAAGGGAAACAAAAGCAAAAATGAACTTTGGGACTTCATCAAGACAAAAAGCTTCTTCACAGCAAAGGAAACAGTCAACAAAAGTAAGAGGCAAAAAAAAAAAAAAAAAAAAAAAAAAAGAAGAAGTAAGAGGCAACCCACGGAATGGGAGAAGATATTTGCAAATGACATTTCAGGTAAAGGGCTGGTAGTCAAGTTCTATAAAACACTTTTCAAACTCAACATCCAAAACATAATAATCCAGTCAAAAAAATGAGCAGAAGTAATAACAGACATTTCTCCCAGAAGACATACAAATGGCTAACAGACACGTGAAAAAATGGTCAATATCACCAACCATCATTGAAATACCAATCAAAACCACAGTGAGACACCATCTTACATCAGTCAGAATGGCAAAAATTAATAAGATGGGAAAGAACAAGTGTTGGTGATGATGTGGAGAACAGGAAACCCTCTTACACTGTTGGGAACACAAGCTGGTACAGCCACTCTGGAAAATAGTTTAGAGGTTCCTCAAGACATTAAAAATAGAGCTAACCTACAACCTAGCAATTGCACTACTAGATTTTTATCCTAAAAACAAAGGTGTAGTGAAATAAGGGGCACAGGCACCCCAATGTTTATAGCAGTTATGTCTACAGTAGCCAAACTGTGGAAGGAGGTTAGATGTCCTTCCACAGATGAATGGATAAAGAAGATACGGTTCCTATATATAATGGAATACTATTCAGCCATCAGAAAAGATGAATACCTATCATTTGCACTGATATGGAAGGGATTATTTGCACTGATATGGAAGGGATTATGCTAAGTGAAATAAGTCAAGCTGAGAAAGACAATTATCATATGGTTTCACTTGTATGTGGAACATATGGAATAGCCTGGAGGACCACAGGGGAAAGGAGGGAAAATTGGATGGGAAGAAATCAGAAGGGCAGATAAACCGTGAGAGACTCTGGACTCAGGGAAACAAACCAAGGGTTACAGAACGGAGGGGTGGGACAGCTAGGTGATGGGTATTAAGGAGGTCATGTGTTGTGATGAGCACTGGGTGTTAATAAAACTAATGAATCCTTGAACAGCACATCAAAAACTAATGATGTACTATATGTTGGCTAATTGAATATAAGAAAAAACATAATAGAATAAAGCAATGTTTGTATTGTACTGCATCACTTTGCCAATATGGTTGCATTCTTCTTTGTTTTTTAAGTATTTTTAATGACTTACTTATTTTAGGAGGACTTACAGAAAGGTATACCCAAAATGTTTATTGTGTTATAAGAAAGTCTAAATAGAATACCGTCTATTTCCTAGTGAAATCTAGTAAAACACCTTGAAACATCATCTCCAAATTATCAAGATGAGGAACGACTTAGCGTAGTAAGTGACAAAGGGTCAGAACTGGGGTTGTCCATTCCCCATCATCTCATCCCTCCCACCCCCTTCCTCTCCAGCAACCCTCAGTTTGTTTCCTGGGATTAAGATTCCCTTATGGTTTGTCTCCCTCTCTGATTTCATCTTATTTCATTTGTTCTCTCCCTTTCCCTATGATACTGTCTTGTTTCTCAAATTCCTGATATCAGTGTGAACATATGATATTTGTCTTTCTCTGATTACCTATTTCACTCAGCATGATACCCTCAGTTCCATTCATGTCATTGCAAATGGCAAGATTTCATTTCTTTTGATGGCATATACCACATCTTCTTTATCCATTCATCTGTTGATGTACATCTTAGTCTCTTCCCACAGTTTGGCTATTATGGACATTGCTCCTGTAACCATTGGGATGCATGTGCCCATTCGGATCCCTACATTTGTACCTTTAGGGTAAATACACAGTAGTACAGTTGCTGGGTCATAGGGTAGCTCTATTTTCAACATTTTGAGGAACCTCCTTACTGACTTCCAGAGTCTTGCATTCCCACCAGCAATGTAGGAGGGTTTCCCTTTCTCTGCATCCTCACCAACATCTGTCGTTTCCTAACTGGTTAATTTTAGCCATTCTCACTGGTATGAGGTGGTATCTCACTTCACTCACAGTTTTTATTTAAATTACAGTTAGTTAATATACAGTGTTATATTATTGTCAGGTGTACAATATAGTGATTCAATACTTCCACAGAACACCCAGTGCTCATCAGGACTAGAGCACTGCTTCATCCCCTCAGCTTTGAACCCATACTCCAACCCTCTCCCTTCTGATAACCATCACTTTGATCTCTCTAATTAAGAGTCTGTTTCTTGATTTATCTCTCTCTGTCTTATTTTTTCTCCTTTGCTTGTTTGGTTTGTTTCTCAAATTATGTATGAGTAACATTACATAGTATTGTTCTTTCTCTGACTGACTTATTTCCCTCAGCATTGTACTCCCTAGCTCCATCCATGTCATTGCAAATAGAAATATTTCACTCTTTTTTATGGGCTGAATAATATTCCATTATACTTTTATATATTCTAAACAACTAGTAAATCACCCCACTGTAACTAAAAGCTCAAAAAATATTTATATTTTTTGACTAAGGTAAAGAAATTAAATAAGTAGCACATGATGAGACTTAGTAAATTATTTCCTGATACTAATTTCCATGCAATTCCATTTTAAAAGTAGGATGTAGTTCACTTGTAATCCCCATTCAGTCTAAGCAGTTTTCTTCCTTTCTGACCATCTGCTTTTCCTTCATCAGGAAGCCTGGAATGAATGGGGCTGGGATCTGAGGTGTTCTTGCCAACCTTGTCAGTACCCTAGGGGGCACTCTAGACCTTAAAAGAAACAGAGACTCTCTGAGGGTCCAACCTTGAACAGTTAAAGAGAGAACAGAAATCATGCAAGCCAGTCCAATTTTAAATAGCAAAGGTAGTGAAGATAGGAGACAGAGTTTGTGTAAAATTCACGTCAGGTTTTCAGTTCTGCCATTTCATGTCAACTTCAGACTTCTAGAGGCCATGTCTCTAGAAATCCGTCATACAGATAATTCCTCATAGGTACCAGAATAGGATTATTTCTAGGTATTGTGAGCCTGGAAACTCAACAGAAAAATCCCATTACCTGTTGTCAATTGTTATGAATAAAATCTCCCAACTTACTGGTCTTGGAACTATCTCAATATCCCAGATATACTACCTTTTCATCTATCTCTGCTGAAAGTAGAGAACAAGAATGAAGAGAAGAAGAGGAGAGGAAACAATAAGGAACACAAAGAGAAGGAAAGGGAGAGAACAACATTGACTTTGAACAGCAGCAAGTGGCCCAGTCAGACTCAGCTGTGTGGATGTGCAGGGTCCATGAATTTCACAGGAGAGGTGGAGATGTGAAAGTTATCTGAGAGAGGACAGTATCCTACATCCTATTTTTCACCAAGAAAATTATGGTTGGAATAATTTTCTATGCAGATAGTGACTGTCTGTTTCATTTCTAGAGCTCTCTTAATTTCAAGAAGGTGTATTTACTTCTCAATACACAATACATGCTATCAGATACTTTTCCCTTATCCATATTTTTATATAATTGAATTCTCACATTGTCTGTCAGACTGTGTGACTAGGGAAATGGTGTCACTCTTCCTTAGGATTCTTTGAAGTTCTAGGTAACCCCCTAGGCACTGACTCTTCTAGAAATATCATTCACCTTTACTCACACACTAACTAACAAATCTATTACTTAAAGTATTTTAAGAAAAAAAAAACAACCATTTATCCTCTTATATTAGAAGTATTGTCCCTACCTCCCTGCACTGTTGAGCAGCACAGTTTTGGAGACATAAGCATGCCCTGTCCTGGGCCACTGTGGGTGGAGTCTGGAGTTCTGTGAATGACAGGGCTGAGGTGTGATTGGTGCTCGGTGGTTCTGTTGAAAGGGATTGACTGTAAGACACAGTTTCTCTGAATCCAAGACTCTACACTCTGCAGCAAGCCAAAGTACCTCATCACGTAGACAAGGAATCATGAGGAAACATGAGGAAGCTCTCCTGGGGCTCCTGTGCATCCAGGTTTGCTGTGAGTGGGGACGTTCCTCATGGGTACTCAGGTGGAGTCCACAGCCCACAGCCCACAGTGGTGGGGGAACTCCAAGAGGGTCCTACAACCTCAGTGGTGTGTCTTAGCATATTTTGCAAGTTTGGAAACTGCATCAGTGACCTCCTAGTGACATCACTTGTGTTTGTTTTTCTCTTTCCACACAGGGGTGAGAGGGATGACTGTGGAGCAAAGCCCTTCAGCCCTGAGCCACCAGGAGGGAGCCAGCTTTACTCTCCAGTGCAATTTTTCCCAAACTGCGGGCAGTGTGCAGTGGTTCCGACAGCACCCTGGGGGCGGCGGTCTCACCAGGCTGTTTTACATTGCTTCAGGGATGCAGCAGAGTGGAAGGTTAAACTGCACAGTGAATACTAGGGAACGGTCCAGCACCCTCCACATCAGGACCTCCCAACTGGAAGACTCAGCCACCTACCTGTGTGCAGCCCAGGCACAGTGCTCCCTGGTGATCTGCAGCCTGCACCCAAACTGCGCTGCACCTGCAGCCCCTGCCCTTCCCCATGGCTGGCATTTGCCCCACAGCAGACTTTGCACATGTTCAGACTTTCAGATTTACCTTAGGGCATGTTTTTCCTCCTAAAATTAGACCCATCAGGGCTGTCCTTTCATTTGCTTTTCTTGCCCTTCTTCTTTCCAGAAAGCCCTTTGCAGGTAAAAATTTCTTCGAAGGAGCTACTGGATCAAGTGACAGAGATGCTCCTATCTAGTGCCCTGAAAAAACAGATCTTCTGGCAGGTAAAATAAAATGTATATGTATATTACTCAAATGAAAAAGGCTTGACAAAATAATGCTTTAATTATGCTTTAATTTATAATTATTATTAGTGCTTTAACATTTATTGCTATGCTATCACTATCTTAAAACTAATATTAGTTTTATTGTTGTACCTGTATTTTAAAAGTGAGTTCTACAAATGGGGGAACAAGTGCTGAACAGAGAGATATGTAGGGTAGCAGAACACAGGCAGGAACACATGCAGGCTCAGGTTCTGGGTCACAGCAGGCTGTGTGTGAGCTGAGCACTTGGCCGGACCACCTGTGCTGTTTGTGCCTGCTTTGGACTAGCTGTGGTTTTTACATGCAACAAAGGGTGTAGTTAATATTGTCAGGAAATTACTACAAAATGAAAGTTTATACCTGGACATTTCAATAAAACAATCTGGCTGTTTCTTACAGAACTATGGCTTTCCTGAGTATTTTCACTGACAGGGTTGAAAACTCTTGTCAAAACACAAGTCTCTTCACAGGTGTTTTATAGCTGTTCATATATAATTACCAAAGCTTGGAAGTATCAGCATGTCCTTCAACAGATAAATGAATAAATAAATGGTGTTCCATACAAGCAATGGAATATGATTTGGTGCTAAAACGATCAGAGCTATGAAGTCATGCAGAGATAGGAGAATCTTACATGCATTTTACCAAGTGAAAATAGCCTATCTGAAAAGGCAATGTTGTGTATGATTTGATCCTATGACTTTCTGGAAAAGGCAAAACTATGGAGGGAGTAAAAGATTGTGGTTGCCAAGGATTGAGGGGAAAAGCAGGGATGAATAACACGGAAAATACTTAGTGTAGTGAGCGTACTCTCTCCAATACTATACTGGTGGACACATGTCTTATACAATTGTTTACACTCACAGAATGTACAACAACAAGAAGGAACCCTAAATAAACTGTGGGCTTTGGGTGATATGGTGTGGCAGTGTAGGCTCATCCATTCTGAAAAGGCCAGGGGGAGGTTGACAATGGGAGAAGCTATACCTGTGTGGGGACAAGAGGTACATTGGAAGCCTCAGTACATCTGCCTCATTTTTCTTTGAACCTGGTTGAGATGGTTAAAAAGAAGAAAGTCTTTAAAACATTAAAATCAGACACATGAAACTAAAGTGTATGAAGAGTTAGAGTATTTTACATATATGATTCCCCTAGAAATATTACCTAATGATATCTTTTCCCTCCTTTTTGCAAAAAGATCCCAAGTTTTCATTTTGAAATGTTCTCAAAAATTGTACATGCATCCCTGACTGGAAATTCTGAACCTGTAAATTAAAATTTCAAGGATAAACCCAAAATCCAGAAAACAATTAGGCTGTTTTAGAGAGAGTGCTCCTTGCTTTCCATATTAGTAAGCGCATCCACCTCCTCTAGGGTGTCTCAATAGAGGAGTTTCTTTTATTCATATAATATGTAATTGTATGAAATAAAAATATTTAGGAAATATGTCTTCAAAAGAGCATCCTGTTTGCCTATGGTTGAACCATGGTACCCCTGGGTCTCACTGCTTGTGAAAGAATTTCAGTCAGTGAATAAAGTCTCATTTTTTTCCAGTGTCAATATGAATTTATTTTCTCCTTGATATATTATTGATGTCATAGGAGAAATGAAAACCTGATAGAATCTCATCCTGTGTCTCTGTTTCTGAAGAGGCTTCAGCCATTGGTTAGGACCAACCTCAGAACCACTAGATCACATGTGGTTGTGCAAATGGTCTTGGGGTCCATGATGCAGGCAGTTTCACCCCACTCTGACACCAGTCCACATTGCACACAACCAGCTCTTAGTAAAAGTTTGCTTTTTATATAGTATGAATGAAATTTGGAGCTGGAAGTACCTTTAGAAATCCTTTAGTCCAATTTAATGTTATAAATCAGAGACTATAATCAAGTTGGCTGTAAAAAACAATTAGGTAGGGAATGAGCTGGAGGAAAGAGAAAGTGGGTTTCCTCACTTCCTCTTTAACATTCTTGCTCCTGCCTCCTTGTTGTAGGACCATTCTGCTGGGTAA
>NC_081569.1:71681839-71701839 GCF_022355385.1 Mustela nigripes
CAATGTTAGTGCAGGAGAAGGGGACTGTCATTCTGGAATGCACATATAACACCAATGAACCACGTTATAGTCTTTTGTGGTACAAGCAGCCCAGCAGTGGGGCAATGGTTTTTCTTATTCGTCAGGATTCTTACAACCTGCAAAACGCCACTGAAGGTCGCTACTCACTGAATTTTCAGAAGACAAGAAATTTCATCCAACTTGTCATCTCAGCTTCACAGCTGGAGGACTCCGCAGTGTATTTCTGTGCACTGAGGGAGGCCACAGTGAGAGGCATGATGGAAGGAGGTATACCCAAACCCCAGGGCTCTTGCTGATGCTTCTTCCTGCAGTAGGGCCCAAGTGGGGCAATTGCCATCCCAGAAAGGAAGTGGCACAGGTGCAGGTTTAGAAGAAGAACCTCACTTTTAGAAAATACCGCTATGGACACTGGGGAGGGTATGTGCTTTGGTGAGTGCTGTGAAGTGTGTAAACCTGGTGATTCACAGACCTGTACCCCTGGGGATAAAAATATATGTTTATATAAAAAATAAAAAATTATAATTAAAAAAAAAGAAAATACCGCTCTGAATAAGAGTTATCATTCTTCAAACACTTCCTAATCCCTGAAAAGTTGTGCTAAAATAATTTGTTGAAGACTAGAGTAACCACAATTTGCCATTTTGCAGTTAGATTCAGCCAAAGAATTGGCTAAAGAAGTTTAGAAACCTTTGGCTCAAGGTCAGCAATAATGTGTGTTAGTTGTTGGATTTTTCAAATCACTTTGTTCAGTAAACATTTACTGAGCTTATATTGTTGCTCAAATATTATTGAGCATATATTATGTTACAGACATTGCAAAATATGATAGGCCATGAAATGTTTCTGTGGATATATGTGTGTGTGTGTGTATGTATGCGTGTGTATACACTTTATGCATATGTGTATATATATACACACATACATTCATATGTGTATATATATGCACATCATGCTGTTTTATACAATTTAGTGACAGTTTAATTGGGTTTGTTTGCTGTGAATTAATTGTACTCCCATTTAGTTTCCAAGGAGTCTGCTCTATAGCGTAGTTTTTTCTCATTTTATCTTATTAACACCACTTGTTAATACTTGTACTTAGTACAAGTACTTAGTACTAAATACTTGTACTTAGTTTGCATATAGGAGGTTTACCTGCTATCCACCAGACTTATCCACAAATACTCATAATTAGGGGCTCTAGGGGGACACTGTGAAGGACAGAGTGTGAATTTTCCTCTATATCAGCTCCTGCCCTTCACTTCAATCTTTCTCCAAAGATTTTGTTATTTCACCTTCCTGGTTCCAGCGCTCATAGCATCTCCCTCCCCCTTCTGTTTAATTTAAGTTGGTGAGACTACTTTGGAAAATATTGTGGATGTTCCACAAGAAATTAAAAATAGACCTACCCTATGACCCAGCAGTTGCACTATGAGGCATTTATTCCAAAGATACCGAGGTAGTGAAAAGAAGAGTCACAGGCACCCCAATGTTCATAGCAGCAATGTCCACAATAGGCAAACTGTGGAGGGAGGTAAGATGACCTTCAACAGAAGAATGCATAAAGATGTGATCCATAAGTACTCAATGAAGCCATCAGAAGGATGGATACCTACCATTTGAACTGACATGGATGGAACTGGAGGAGAGTATGGTAAATGAAATAAGTCAGACGGAGAAAGTCAATTATTTTTTGGTTTCACTTATTTGTGGAACATAAGGAATAGCATGGAGGACATTAGGAGAAGGAAGGAAAAAATGAAGGGCATGGGAATCAGTGAGGGTGATGAACCATGAGAGACTATGGATCTTGGAAACAAACTGAGGGTTTCGGAGGGGAGGGATTGGGTTGGGTGAGCCCAGTGATGGGTATGAAGGAGAGCACATATTACATGGAGCACTGGGTGTTATACGCAAACAATGAATCTTGGAACACTACATCAAAAACTAATGATGTGGGGCGCCTGGGTGGCTCAGTGGGTTAAGCCACTGCCTTCGGCTCAGGTCATGATCTCAGGGTCCTGGGATAGAGTCCCGCATCGGGCTCTCTGCTCAGCAGGAAGCCTGCTTCCCTTCCTCTCTCTCTGTCTGCCTCCCTGCCTACTTGTGATCTCTATCTGTCAAGTAAATAAATAAATAAATAAAATCTTAAAAAAAAAAAAAACCTAATGATGACTAACATCATTAGTGGTGATGGTGACTAATATATGTAATAAATGTTGACTAACATAATGTAAAAAAAAGCAATTATGGTGCTAACATAATATAATATGGTGACTAACATAATGTAATAAAAAGCAATTAAAAATCATCTATATTTAAAAAACATAAAAGCACATTTTTTGGCCAACAGATGAGTTAGTTTGCACATTTCCCAACCATCCTTTTTGATCAATGTTCCACACTCCAAATCTTCATTCTCTCCATTTTCATCCTCCCAGTTCTAACCCCAATGACCTAAGGCCTTAAAATTAAATGGTAATAGATGGTTGATAGTTGGTCTTACATCAAACACCCTCTTATATTTGTTTGGTAGGCAGATTTGTAGAGTGGAAATCTTAAGTATCTCCTCAAGTTTCTTTAGTCATAGAACCTGAACATTTTCACCATTTGAGAATATTTTGAGTGTATAGTTCAGGGTTATGAAATACACGTACATTGTTGTTCAATCAGCAGCACCTTTCATTTCTAGAATCTTGTCACCTTGAAAAACTGAATATTTGGACTCATTAAACAATAACTCCCCTCTATTCCATTCCTTCACTCCTTCAGAACTACTATTTTACATTCTCTTTCCTTGAGCTGAAGCTCTTTAGCTCTCATAGAAGTGGAATTATGCAGTATTGGTCATTTTCCAAAATTTCGTTTGACATACTGTCTCCATGATGCATCCACTTGCATTATGTGTCAGAATTTCTTTACTCTTTAAGGTTGAACAATATTCCTGTGTATGTAATATACCATTTTATTTATCCATGTCTATCTGTTGATGGACTTTTGGGTTGCTTCCTCTTTTTGGTAGAAACTGGAATTCAAAAACATCTCAATATTTATGGAAATATCAAAATTCTTTCAATTTTTGAGTATATATCAGAAGTGGATTGCTGGGTTATAAGGTAATTCTATTTTAAGAAATTTAGACATATTTATAATGGTTATTTGTAAAAACGATGCTCTAGACTGCAGTATCACAAATAAGTTTCAAGGAACAGAGAAACAGAGTGATCACTAATCATGAATGGAGCCCGGAACCTGATGCGGGACTCAATCCCGGGACTCTGGGATCATGATCTGAGCCAAAGGCAGTCACTTAACCAACTGAGGAACCCAGGCTCTCCGGAAGGATAATCTTAATAGGTACTGAAAAAGCATTTGACAAAATTCAGATCCATTCCTGATTAAAACTCCCAGCAAATTACACAAAATTGAAGGGAATTTCCTCACCTTAAAAAAGGGCTTAACAAAAAGTCTATATCAAATGTCACACTTGATGGTGAAAGCTTAAGTGCTTTCTCCTTAGTTTCAGAAGTAAGGCAAAAGTTTTGGCTTCACCACTTGTATTTAATATTGAAGTAGAGGTTCAATCCAATGTAATAAGGCAAGGAGAAGAAACAAAAGCCATACAGTTTAGAAAAGAAGAAGTGAACTTATCTTTATTACCAGAAATCATATCTGTGCATAAAATGCAAGGGAATATCCAGAACAGAGTGAAACAAACTACTAGAACAAATTGGTTTAAGAAAGTCAAGTGTACATCTACCACATTCTACTCCCAGATATAGCCCCAGGGGAAATAAAAGAATAGGTCTATAAAAAATCTTATATGCTAATGTTCATAGCAGTTTTCTTTGTATGGACCCACTGGAACTACTCCATATGGCCAGCAACAGGTGAATAGACCAACTCTTTTATAGGCATACGCTGAGATACTACACAGCAACAGAAGAAAACACTCTTGATAGTTATGACTATGGAAGAATTTTAAAATAATTATATTGTGAAGTGCCAGATAAGAGCATAAATATAATCCCATAATTCATAATATAAATTATGCAGACTAAAGCATGACAAAATCGTTCCCTGGAAATGGGAGTGGTGAGGGTTGAGAGAGGGGCTGCCAAGAGACATGAGGAAACTTTTGGGATGATGCATATGTTCATTATCTTGAATATCTTTTTTTTTTAATCTTGAATATCTTGAGTGCTTCACAAATACAAATGTCAAATTATATAGAATTGTCTAATTGGTGCAGTTTATTTTAATGTAAAATATGCATTAATAAAAGCCAGTAAGTATCCATATTTACTATGCAGTACCTTCCCTCAATGACATGCAAATCCTCCGTGTGACACAGAGTGCAAAATATTTCTCCTATAGGTTTTCATTGACCTGAAATTTTTTCTAAAGTTATGGATAGGGATGCCTGGGTGGCTCAGTCGGTTAAGCATCTGCTTTTGGCTCATGTCATGATCCCAGGGTCCAGGGACTGAGTCCTGCATGCGGCTCCTTGCTCAGCAGGGAGTCTGCTTCTCCCTCTGCCTCCTGCTCCTCCTGCTTGTGTCCTTTCTCTCTCTCTCTCTCTCTCTCTGACAAATAAAAAAAAAATAAACTATTTAAAAAATTAAAGTTACAGATAATGACTTTCTGCATCCATGTACTATATTGTTTATTTTCCTTTTTAAAGAAGATTTTATTTATTTATTTTAGAGGGAATGATAGAGTGATAGAGAGTACGAGAGAGACACAGAGAGAAAGCAGACTCCGAATGAAAGCAGAGGCCCATGCAGGGCTCTGATCCCGAGATCATGACCCTAGCCATAACCAAGATCCTAAAGCTCTACCAGGTGAGCCATCTTGGTGCCCCATGTTTATTTTCAACCATTATCATTCTAACCTCCTTGGGATTTCCCCTGCATATCTGAATACAACTTTGCAGGGGTTTGTCCCAAATTCCTTTCTAGTATAGTTATGTGCAGGACTGACAAAATGATTTGGAAGGTAGAGGGGAAGCAAAGGGACACGTGAACCCAAACAGTATCTAGGCCTGAATTTCTTACTTCTCTCTGCATTTGGGAAAGTGTTTCCATGTTGGTTCTGGACTCATGAACCTCCTTGATCTGAATCAGCTCATGATCCCAGAGTCCTGAATCCAGGATATAGCTTGGGCTAAGCTTCCATCTATGTGTTTAGAGATAAATGTTTACAGGGCTTTACAGAAGATGTGTCCCTTTCCTTATATATTAGTCATATATTCTTGGTTTCAATTAATTTTTTATGTAATTGGTTTAAAATATAAACTTATCTTCATACCTCTATAAATATAAAGCCTGTGAAAATGTACTTTAAACAATTCAAGAGGGTATGCAATAGAAATTTTTCTCAGGCTTTTAAATAAACATTGTAGACTAGGGGTGCCTGACTGGCTCTGTGGGTAGAGCTGGGACTCTGGATCTCAAAGTCATAAATTTGAGACCTGTGGTATGTGTTGAGAGTACTTAAAATCTCTAAGAAAAAAAAAAAAACCATTGTAGATTAATAATACTATTTATCTCTTGATTTCTCTAAAACCATTTTAAAAAGATAGTGCAGATACTCCAAAGGGCAGAAAGCCACAAAAACAAAGAGAAACAAGAAAGAAGCTATCAGCAGTCAGTGACATCAGCCACTTTTAGAAAATAGGCTGTTTATGGATAGAGGCACTCTTGCAGGAAAGATTAGATAAGAGGACATCTGGGCCTACTGGGAAAGCACTTGTTTTTTTTTTTTTTTTAAGATTTTATTTGTTTATTTGACAGAGAGAGCAAGCACAAGCAGGGGGAGTAGCAGGCAAAGGGAAGGGAGAAGCAGGTTCCCTGCTGAGCAGAGAACCCGATCTGGGACTTGATCTCAGGACTCTAGGATCATGAGTGTGCTCATGTGTGTGCTGTGTGCTGTGCCCTCTGGAAAGGGTCAGGGAAAAGAAGCACCACATGATTTTGGGTAATTGAGGAAGATGTTGCCCATGCTGGTGCATGGGTGGGTGCGTGCATGTGTTTGCATATGTTGAAGGTATTGAGGTGGAGGGAAGTAAAATATGTGGACCCAGTGAGGCAATTTTCCAAGTCACAGAACAGCTATGCATCCACGACCCTATAAGAAACAATGATCATCTTCTAAACCCAGCAGAAAATGGGATTTTGGTCTTTGAGGAATTGAGAAGAGGACATAAAACATTTTCCCCAAATATTGTGCATTACAGAGCTTTTTGATTTTTGCTCACCAGTTCAACTTTCCTTTACTTAAAGATGTTCTTCTGTTCTTCCCTCCAATCCCTGGCAACCACTGGTCTTTTTATTGTCTGCATAGTTTTCCTCTTCCAGAATGTCCTATCTTGGGTGTCAAACAGATGCAGCCTTTTCAGATTAGCTTCTTTCACTTTGAAGTATGCATGTAGGGCCCCCTGGGTAGCTCAGTGGATTAGCCATCTGCCTTCAGCTCAGCTCATGATCCCAGAGTCCTGAGATCGAGTCCCATGTCGGGTTCTCTGCTCAGCAGTGAGCCTGCTTCTCCCTTCCCTTTGCCTGCTACTCCCCCTGCTTGTGCTTGCTCTCTCTGTCAAATAAACAAAATCTTAAAAAAGAAAAAGAAGAAAATATTCACACATGTTTCCTCCATGTCTTTCCATGGCTTGATGGCTCATTTCTTTTCAGCACTGAATAAGATTCCCTTGTCTGGATGTACCATTGTTTACTCACCCTTTCTTCTACTGAAGGATGTCTTGGTTACTTTCATGTTTTGGCAATTAGGAATAAAGGTGTTATAAACATTTGTGTGTTGATTTCAATTCTTTTTGAAAAATACTCAGAAGTGGGATTACTAGATCATATGGTAGTTCTATTTTATACTCTTGGAAGAACTTTTATACTGTTTTCCATGGTTACAGCATTGTGCATTGCCTCCAACAGTGAACAAGTATCCCAATCTCTTCACATCCTCGACCACACTTGCATTTTGTGTTTTTGAAAATAGCATTCAATTTTTTTTTGATCTTTAAAGTATGAAAGGTACCAGGGAATTTATTGTAAATGTAGAGGCAAATACATTGAGATAGTCATCATTAAAAAGGAACTAGAAAATTACACATTTAAAGTATTTTCTTTTTTACTGCCATCTTCAATTTGTGGCTAGTACCAACATTTTATTTTATTATATTTTATTTTTAAACTATTTAAATTCAATTAATAAACATATATTGTATTATTAGTTTCAGAGTGATTCACCAGTCTTATATAACACCCAGTGCTCATTACATCATGTGGCCTCATTGATGCCCGTCACCCAGTTACCCCATCTCTCCACCCCACTCTCCTCCAGCAACCCTCAATTTGTTTTCTATGATTATGAGTGTCTTATAGTTTGTGTCCCTCTCTGGCTTCATTTTGTTTTATCTTTTCCTCTCTTCCCTGATGATTCTTTGCCTTGTTTCTTATATTCCTCATATCAGTGAGATCGTAAGATAATTGTCTTTCTCTGATTGATTTATTTCATTTAGCATAATACCTTCTAGTTCCAACCATGTCATTGCAAATGGCAAGATTTCAAAATTTTTTTTTTCTTCAAAGATTTTATTTTTTTGACAGACAGAGATCACAAGTGGGCAGAGAGGCAGGCAGAGAGAGAGAGGAGGAAGCAGGCTCCCTGCTGAGCAGAGAGCCCAATGCGGGGCTTGATCCCAGGACCCTGAGATGATGACCTGAGCTGAAGGCAGAGGCTTAACTCATTGAGCCACCCAGGCACCCCAAGATTTCAAATTTTTTGATGGTTGTGTAATATTCCATTGTTTATATGGTCAATAGGTTTAAGTTTTGATTTCTTTTTGATTTATTTTTATTTATGTTTTGATTACTGATATATTTGAACTTATTTCTAATATTTTGGTTTTGCTCCATATGCTTTTGCTTTTTTCTTCTCTTTCCTTTTTTCTTGCACTGGTAGAATTTTCTCTTTTTAAATAAAGTACTTTTTTGTTTCATTGACAATAGCCTCAAACTGTTTGTGTGTGTACATGTGCAAGTGTGTACATTTTTTCTCTAATTTTATTCTGTTATACGTTTTCCTTGTATATTCCATGGCTTCTCCTTGGGTGTGCTTTTTCTCCTGCTGATTTAGTATATTTAGAGAACCTCAGTGCCTGATTGAAGCAAACTATACACTATCTCTATATCAGGACAGAATTTCAGAAATAGTTTATCAAATGAGCTGATAAGCTCCAGTTTTAATGCACATTAAGGAAAACATAGAAAATGAAAATCTTCCAGCACAATAATGAGAACATGAGTTCTCTTCATTCTTCTTCAAGCCCTTTGTCCCTGACTTTCCTCCACCTGGAGTAATTTTCACCTGCCAGCCTCAGGGCTTATTCTTCATTTCCTCCTAGTCTCTGTTCCTAGAAAAACATGTGCTCATGTGAGGAATGCGTATAAGGTTTGTTGTAGTGTAATATTTCCTAGATTAAATAAGTCGACATAACCTTTAATCAATAGAGAAAATAATGCATAAATGGAAGTATATCCACAATATGGAATATAATGGAACAAAGGATATATATGGGTTAATGTAATAAGACCTACAAGATTTACTATTGAGGTTATAAATAAGAAATTTATATTTATATTATAATAAAGTCTAAATAAAATGCTGTATATTTTATGTTGGTTCAAATCTAGTAAAACATCTGGGAACGTCAACCCCAAATTGTCAAGATGAATAAAGAAATAAGGTAATAAGTGATGAAAGCATCAGAATTGAAAGTGGTAGTCAAAAAGGATTTTACTCCAAAAAAAAAAAAAAAAGGATTTTACTCTATGGGTAACGTTTTATTACTTTTAATAATTCACATATTCACAAATTTCTCCTATTGCTAAAACTATTGAGAATCATAAAGGCTTATCTGTGTTCCCCTCCCTTCTTGGTACCAAAAAAGGGAAAAGAGAGATGATCACCTTTTTCATAACATTATGTCCATTGACCTAAACTATACATATTTCTCTGGGGTCACATAGTTTTTAGTTTGCCCTTCGCTTAGTGTCCTATTCTTTGACTCGATTATACTTATATATATTTTCATCTTCCTCTGTAGATGGTAAACTAGTATGTGTTCCTCTTTTGTATATTTTATTTGTATATGTATTGTTTTCATTTTATTTCCAGTTAGTTAACATACAATGTTATATTAGTTTCAGGTGTATATATAGTGATGCAAAACTTCCACAGATCACCCGTGCTCATCAGGAACAGGGCACTCCTTCATGCCCTCACCTATTGAACCCATCTCCCAACCCTATCCATCTGGTAACCATCAGTTAGTTCTGTTTAATTGAGTTGTTTAATTGATTCGTTTTTGTCTTGTTTTTTTCCTCCTTGCTTGTTTGGTTTGTTTCTTAAATTCCACTAGAGTGACATCACATGGTAGTTGTCTTTCTCTGACTGACTTATTTCCCTCAGAGTTATATTCTCTAGCTCCATCCCTGTCATTGCGAATGGCAGAATTTCATTTTTTGATGGCTGAAGAATATTCTACTACACTTTATATATTCTGAGCATCTAGGAAATTACCCCTTTGAAAAAGCTCAATGAATACTTATGGATTTCTTTCTTTTGAACTCTGGTAAAGAAATAAAATGACACAAAGTGAAATATATAAAATTTATTTTCTGATCTCAATTTCCATGCAATTTCATTTTAAAAGTAGGATTTGGTTTACCTGTAATACCCATTCAAACTAAGCAGTTATCTTCTTTTCTGACCATCTGCATTTCTTTCACCAGGAAGATTGGAATGAAAGGGGCTGGGGATTTGAGTCTGCTGAGTGGCTTGTTCTAAGAGATCTTTGCCACCAGCTTCATTCCTCTAGGGGGCACTCTAGACCTTAAGAGAAACCAGACTTCATGATGGGTGGAAGGTTGAATAGATACACAGAACAGAAATCATGAGAGCCAGTCCACTTATAGATAGCAAAGATAGGAGAGAGAGAGGACAGTTTTTTTTTGTAAAGACCGTCTCAGGTTTTATTCTGCCATTGCATATCAACTTCAGACATCTGGAGGCCATGTCTCTAGAAATCCATTATGCAGATAATTCTTCACAGGTACCAGCATAGGAATATTTCTGGGCATTGTGAGTATGGAAACTCAACAGAAAATATCCCATTATCTGCTGTCAATTGTTATGAATAAAATCACCCAAATTTACTGGCCTTGAAACCATTTCAATACCCACATATCCTACCTTTTCATGTGCTGAGCGTGGAGGGAAACAAAATGAAGAGAAGAGAGGAAACAATAAGGAACAAAAAGCAAAGGAAAGGGAGAGGACAATATTGACTTTGGCCAGCAACGTGTGGCTGGTCAGACTGAGCTCTGTGGGTGAGCATGGTGTCTAGCAGTAGCACAGGAGAGATGGAGAGGTGAAAATTACATCAGAGAGGACATTAAGCACCACATCCTATCTTTCACTGACCACATTCTGGTAGGAATCATTTTCTTTACAGATAGTGACTGTCTGTCTTGGTTTCTAGAACTCTTTTGATGAATTGTATTTACTTCTACAATACTGAGTGGATGCTATCAGATAGTTTTCCTTTATCAGTATTTTTACATAACTGAATGCTCACATTGTCTGTCAAACTATGCAATTTGGGGAATGGAGTCATTCTTACCTATGATTCTTCAAGGTTGTGGGTAATCCCATAAGATCTGCGTCTTCTAGAAGAATCATTCACCTTTCTTCACACATTAACCCACACTTTTCTTACATAAAGTGTTTTAAGAAAAAAATAAAAAAAAACCTTACATCTTCCTATATTGGAAATATTACTCCTACCTGCTGGCACTGCCCACAAGCACAGTTTGGGAGAGATTCCTGTGCAGTGTTAAAGGGCTACTGTGGGTGGAGTCTCAAGTTCTGAGAATGACAGGGCTGAGGTGTGATTGGTGCTCAGTGATTCTGGTGGGAAGGATTCACTGTAAGAACACAATTCCTCTGGACCCAAGACTACAGTCTACACAGTAGGGGTGAAGGCACCTCATTAACTAGACAAAGAATTATGAGGAGACACTGGGGAGCTCTGCTGGGAATCCTGTGGCTCCAGGTTTGCTGTGAGTGGGGACGTTCCAGATGGGGGATGGGGAGTGTTCCACAATGCACAGTGATGGGAGGAGCTGACACTGAGCTCCTAGAGTCCTGTATCCTCAGGGATGTGTTTTGAAATATTTTGCAAATTTGAAAACTGTATCAGTGACTCTCCAGTGACATCATTTGTGTTTGTTTCCTTCTTTCCACACAGGGGTGAGAGGGATGACGGTGGAGCAGAGCCCTTCAGCCCTGAGTCTCCAGGAGGGAGCCAGCTCTACTATCAAGTGCAATTTTTCTAGCACAGTATACAATGTGCAGTGGTTCCGACAGCACCCCAGGGGCGGCGGCCTCACCAGGCTGTTTTATATAACTTCAGGGATGCAGCACAGTGGAAGGTTAAACTGCACAGTCAATACTAAGGAACAGTCCAGCACCCTCCACATCATGGCGTCCCGACTGGAAGACTCAGCCACCTACCTATGTGCAGCCCAGGCACAGTGCTCTCTGGTGATCTGCAGCCTGCACCCAAACTGCAGCTGGGCCTGCAGACCCGCCCTTCCTCGGGGCAGGCACTTGCTCCCATGCAGCCTTTGCACATTTTCAGATTTATGTAACAGTGTCTTTTCCCTCCTAAAATTAGACCTACCGATGCTCTCATTTCACTTGCTTTTCTTGCACTTCTTTTTCCAAAAAGCTCTTCGCAGGTAAAAAGCTCTACCATGGAACCTTTGGAACAAGTGACAGAGATGCCCATATCCAGTACCCTGGGAAGACAGATGTCCTTGCCGCTACCATATAAATTATATATAAATTACTTAAATGGAAAATCCTAAAAAAAAAAAATAGTCATGAACAAACAAACAAAAGACGTGACATAATTTTTAAGTTTCCTGTAGGTTATTTTTCTGTATAATGTAAAGAGACCATGTAGAATGTTTTTACAAGTCTATTCAGCCTTTTTTTTTTTTTACAACTGGAAATAGAAATGTAATAAAATAATTCCTTAGAGGTTCACTCACTCTACTTATCTTATTACATTTATTTTCTTTATCAGTAAGATAAAACCCTGTAAATAAGTACTTTCATTTTATGCATGAATAAAGGGAGGATTTTAAATTTTTTATTTTTTTAGAGCACAAGTGACTTGGTGGAACTCATATCATTCCAAAGTTGGTGAATCTGAGGTGACACAAATGCTTATCCTCTGAATGCCGATACAGAAGACCCTACAGAATCACAAAATCTCAGTGATTTCTATTGATCAATTTGTACAATATGTTAACAATATGTTATTGATCAATTTGGACACCACTGACAGAAATATCCATTTAAGTCATTTCTAAATAGCACCTTTTGTGGTTAAGCTCATGGAAATAATCATTCTGTTCCATGAATATCATTGCTCTTCCTTTCATTTTGAATGAACCTTTTTTCATGATCTTGCAGCTTCATTCCCAGTTTGGAAAAGGGAGCAGAAATCCTCCAGGACAACCCTAAAAGAACCTTTCTCGTTGTCGCCATGGAGCAAGACTGTTGACCCCAACACCAAAGTTGAAACTTGCATGTGGAAGATTCCAGCACATACTGAGTTCCAGCCTGCACTAGTTTTTATGTTGAGAAAAGGGCACTGATAGGAAGGCCTGTGCCCCTGAAAATTCAGATGAAGGTAAGTGGTCAGACTACTAGAAGCTAGGAGCAGAGTCAGCTTCTGGATCATGGGACCTGTGCAGTTACACAGCCTCCAACTCTCCCAAGGTGGTTAAATGCTGTGCCCCCATTGTTTTGACACTAATACTAGTTTTATCTTTGTACCTGACTTTTAAAAGTGAGTTCCATAAGTTGGAAGAACAAGTGCTTGAGCAGAGAGATATGTGGGCAGCAGGACTCAGGCAGGAACACATGCAGACTCAGGTTCTCGGTCACAGCAGGCTGTGTGTGAGCTGAGCAGTTGGCTAGGCCACCTGTGGTGTCTGTGCCTGCTTTGGACTAGCTGGGGCTTTGACATGCAACCAAGGGTGTAGTAAGTATCGTTGGGAAATTATTACAAATTGGAAGTGCATATCTGGACATTTGAAAAAAGCAGTTTGGCAGTTTTACAGACCTAAACATACTCTTACCATATTGTCCAGACTTCCATTGTATTTATCCAAAGGGTTTGAAAAGTTATGTGTACACACAGACCTGTACGCAGGTGTTTTATTGAGGTTTTGTTCATAATTACCAAACTTGGAAGTAAGCAACATGTCTTTCAATAAGTGAATGAATAAATAAATCGTGGTACATTGAAACAATGGAATATGATTTGGTGCAAGAAAGAAATAAGTTATAAAGCCATGAAGAGATAGGTGAAAATTGTATGCATTTTGCCAAGTAAAAACAACCCATCTGAAAAGGCCTTAAGGTATGATTTAGACTCTATGGCTTTCTGGAAAAGACAAAACACTGGAGGGAGTAAAAGATTGTTGTTGCCAAGGGTTGAGGGGAACAAGAGGTATCAGTGTAGCTCAGAGCATGTTTAATGTAATGACTTACTGTCTATGATACTGCAATGGTGGATACATACTTTACACATTTGTTCAAACCCAAAGAACATACAACAGCAAGAATGAACTCTAGAGAAACTGTGGGAATTGGGTCACATGATGTGGCAACATAGGGTCTTCCACGGTGAAAAGGTCATGGGGAAGGTGATAATGGAAAGGCAATACCTATGTGGGGTCAGAGGGTATACAGGATACCTCAGCACAGTGTCCTCCTTTTTCTTTGAACCTGGTTGTGATGGTTGAAAAGAAGAAAAACTTTAAAAAATTAAATTGGGAGACATGAAACTAATATGTATGAAGAGTTAAAGCATTTTAGATAAATGATTCCCATAGAAACATTACCTAATGATGTATTTTAACCTGGTTTTTGAATTATGTTCCCAAGTTTTCATTTTGAGATGATCTCAAAAATTATAGGGGCATCCCTGTTTGGAAATTTTGAAACTATGAACTAAAGATTCAAAGAGAAAGCTAGAATCCATAAAATAATTTGGCTGTTTTAAAAAGTGTATTTCGCTTTCTATATTAGTCAGCTCATCCACCTCCCCTAGGTTTTCTCAACTGCAGAGATTGTTTCTTTTTTCATACAGAACATAAGTTATCTCTAAAAGATATTTTTAAGAAATTGAAACATCAAAAGATTTTCCTGCTTACCCATGGCTCAGGTCATAGTGCACTCTCATCTCAGTTCCTCTTAAGGACTCCACTCAGTGAATAGATTCCCATTTTATTCGATGTTAATTTGGATTTATTTCTCCTTGATACATTAGTGATCTTAGAGAAGAAATGAATACCTAGATAGTGATCTCAGAGAAGAAACGAAAACCCAGGTAGGATCTCATCTTATTTCATCCTGCTGAAGAGGCCTCGGGGTGAGTTAGGATCAACCTCAGACCCACTAGATCACATGTGGTTATGAAAATGGTCCTGGGGTTCCATGATGCAGGCAATTTCACCCAATCTGACACCAGTCCACATTACACACAACCAGTCATCAATAAATATTTGCTTCGTTATATAGCATAGAAGAAATTAAGAGCTAAAAGGGCCCTTAGGAATTCTTGAGTCCAATTTAATTTTACACATCTTGACTGTTTCCAAGATGACTGTATGGAAAAATTAGGTAGTGAATGAGCTGGAGGAGAAAGACACTGGGTTTCCTAATTTCCTCTTTAGCATCCATTCCCCTGCCTCCTTCCTGTAGGACCATCGTGCTGAGCAAAGAGAAAGTGTCTAATGTAATCCCAGGCATTTATCTCTGTGGTTTGGGTCTGAGAAAGTTGTGGTCCCATCAGTTTGAAACCCTGAATGGAGAGTTCCAATTTGTATAAATGTCTGAGACCTTGGGCAGGAAGGGAGACTCAGGCTGAGCCACTGTGATTTTACCAGAAAACTCATGCATCACCCACTGTTTTTATAAGAGTAAGCCAAAGGTGTTGGCACCATGTGAACACCTACATGTATTTCTAAGAACTTACCTTAAAAAGAAAAAACAAAAAAAACATATTTAATATGTCAGTTGGGCATCCCTTGAAGGCATGATGCACATAATGTACATAACTCACACATTGTCTGCAAAAAGATCACTGGAATTGGAAGACTTGCAGCTGGCAGTCCATGAAGATGGTAGATGAAGGTTTTCTAGGCCAACACTAGGAACATACTAAAACAAGAGTCTATGAAATAAGGAGTTGGAAATTTTGCATAAGGGATCGCCTTTTGTGTGTAATAGTGGATAAATGGAAAAGTGTTATTACATAGAAGGATCATATTCATACCATTACATTCAGTTCTAATAGTCATGCCTAAAAAGTGCAAATATTGACCTAAATAATGTATGTTGGAGAAGAGGAAAATTTACCCAGAGTAGTGTGAGAATTCTTACTTTATGAAGAATGTGTGAAAAAATAGAAGATTCTCAGAACCAAGAAGTTTTCCATACATAAAAACACATTTCATATATACACATATATTAATATATTGAGTTGATGTTCTGATAGCTGTCTTTAAATCTTCCAGGGTAGAACAGTAGAAAGAAGAAGAGTTGTATTCTTTGTCATTTGAGAGGCTCCATGAGTAGGAATCATAGGAAAGGGGATTCCATTTTTGGAAATGAGGTAGTCTTGGTTTCTCAGAGACCATTTCTCTTGATCAGTTCTTTAGGACCAATTTTCTGTTGGTACCATCCCCCAGCACACACAATATTTATGGTTTCCTGGATTTTTTTCTCATAGAGGTCATCAGAAGATTCCAAAAAATTCATATAAATGAGAAAGGGGTTTTGGAAGAGAGAGATAATTCTGGAAACTCACAGGACTAGAGAACTTTACTAATGAGTCCTGGGGAAAGTACACTGTATTGGAGTTTAGGAGAAATATAATGGAGTATGGAATGTGGAGTAGTGTTGACCAGGAAGTGGGAAGCATGACAGGATGGATGGCTAATACTTTAGTGGAAATTCTCCTTACGCGGTGAGTCAGTAACATTGGAGGACATGCCGTGTATTTTGATTTGAGAAAAGGAAATCACCTCAAGGATAAATTTACATGTGTTCATATTTTTCAAGTTTGCAGATTGATGTTTTTTTTTCAGAATTTCTATTGGGATTATTCTAAATATACTGTCAGATATCTCTATATAAATATTACTGCAATATTAGGTCAAAAAGTTTCCTATCGTTGAAAAAGGAATAACAGTTGGAAGTTATCTTTGCTCCCTTATCATTTAGAGTTTGTCCATGACTTTTTGTCATAGTCATCTTAACTGAAAGGATAGTCCCCATTTTGACTGTTGGTACTGTCAATTCTTTTGAAAAAACAAGGTCAGGCAACACCATCCAGGAAGCAGAGCCTGAGATCAGAAGCATTTGAAATATCAAATAATCTTCTCTCTCTTACTGTAATCTTTGGTTACATTTTCCTTTTACAAAAGAGTTTTCTCTGTAATAGACAATTGAGGACAGTGGATTTGATAGAACAGAAAGAAAGTAAATCATGATTCCTTCCTGATTTCAAACATATACACCAGGACCATCACTGAATAAACAGCAATAGCATCTACCTCTTTCCAACTTATTAACAGTGACTCAGTAGTGTGCAGGTGGGTAAACCTTGATTTCCACATTCTTACTGTGCCCTTCATCCAGCATCTAAGATATAATTTGCTTGACCAATTGCTGCCTTGATGCATATAAGTCCCTCAGAGGCACAGGCTAAGAGAAGAGCATTTCCCCAGAGAGTTCAATAGAGATGTGACCACAAGACGGCACTGCACCTGTGCTGATGCAGAACACATGGAGGATTCATCTTAGTGCACCTGATGGACTAGACCATGGCAGCAGCGGAGTCTTTACTTATTGGCAGGTAGACAGTGTGGGAATTACTCTGTTAGAGGAAAGATGGCCTGATAAGAAAAGGAGCTGAGCTGGCTGGAGGCTGCAATTCTGAACGTGAGCTTAACTGGGAGGAACTATGAAGACATCCATGGGAGCTTTAATCATGTTCTCATGGCTACCACTGAACTGTGAATTGAGCGTTTATGGGCAACAGAGTATATTAGGGGATATTACTCAGAGGTCAAGACTGGCTTTACTCAGGTTTCCTTCACTTAGTGTAGAAAAAGAGCATTCTGAAGCACAATAACCTGGAATCTCTTCTCTTTTCTCTGTCCTTTTCTTTCTGCACAGGGTTCAGCCTGGGAGAGAATGTGGAGCAGCATCCTTCTACCCTGAGTGTTCAGGAGGGAAGCATCTCTGCTACCAACTGCAGTTATTCAGACAGTAACTCAGACTTCCTTCCCCTGGTATAAGCAAGAACTTGGAAAAGGTCCCCAGATCCTTATGATATACATTCTTTCAAGCATGGCTGCAAAAGAAGACCAAAGACTCACTGTTTCATTGAATAGGACTGCCAAACAAACGTTTCTCCCTGCACATCAGAGACACCCAGCCCGAAGACTCAGCTGTGTACTTCTGTGCAGCAAGCACACATTGCTTCCCAGGCCTGCTGCCTGCACTCAAACGTGGGACTGGGGCAGCCCCCTGTCCTTTGACATATGCCTTCAAGGATAGGCTTTGTCCTGTTGTTTTTCTGTACATTGAATCTAATATTTTATTATTTTCTAAAATTTAAATTCAGTTAGCTATTGTATAGGACATTACTTGTTCCAAATGTAGTGTTCAATGATTCATCCATTGCATGTAACACCCAGTTCTCATCACATCACATGCCCACCTAGTGCCATCTTCCAGTTACCCCAGAAGCTAATATTTTAGACATTAAAAACAAATTATATAACTGTTATGATGATAGTAACCCAAAAAGGGTTAGAACACTTTGTTGGATGACTAGTGCTTAATGGATTCTTGAATGGAGTTAGTAATGTTTTATTTTGAAATTCAGGCATTGAGGAGCTCTACATTTGTTATTGAGATTCCTCTCCTTTAAATAAGTTTTCAGTACCAGTTTCACAATTCTTATTATCAATGGTCACTTAAATATTGTGTTTCAAAAGGAGTGATTATGATTTTCTGATTCTAAGACATTGCATGCTAAATACAGAAGGATTTAAGATGCAAATATAAATGTCATAATTCTGTAATCATGTAATATTGCTAATATACCTTTTACTCTCAGAAATTCTTATTATTATCAGGATCATGATTTTTTCACCTCATGTGTTTTGATTTGAGTATTCCCCAATTCCTCAAGTCACTACCTCAATCTTCTCCTTTGTTTTAATTCTATTTTTTGTTTTAATTTATGTTTTACAGTAGCTCTGTGAGATATTTTAATTATTTACAGTTGCATTTTCACTTTGTTCCCCTTTATTTGGGGCAAAATATCACAGCCATTTCATGTGTCTTCATCACTTTCTTGTTTAGAAATCGTGTTATGAGATTTCCATAAGAGTTCAGGGATGGCATGTGTTATTTGTGTGTTTGAGGGAAATTAAGAAATTTGACAATGTGAGCTTCCGATCAATCTCAGAAAAATATTCTTGTTTACAAATTCTGTCCATATCTGTCACAATAATTCTCTCAGAGGATTTATAAGACTGAATTTTATATTCATTTATTGCTATATTCGCAGTGCCTAGCACAATCTTTTCCACATGATTATCAGTAAATGCTAGAGAAGAAAGAAGGGATAATTCTGTTACTGACTCATAATTTTAATTTAAGCTTTCTGTTTGAATTATATTTATAAATTGATTTGTGAAAAATAAAACTCCTTAAAGTATATATGTGATTATTTGATTGTTTGAAAACATACTGTTTCATTCCATTTTTATGTCTCTTTCATAATGATGCTCTGCTGTTAGAAGATTATTCAATTCATTCTTGAACTTGTAATTTTTTGTTATCATAATGAAAGGCTTTCTTTCTGAGGTATATGGGAAAACTTTTGTGTGCATATGTCAGCTACCTTACTATTATTAGTAGATTGCACAAAGGTATTTGGACTAATTGCTAATGTAGAGATGACGTGCTACCAACCTCCCTCCATGTTCACGTTTGACTGATATAACATGAACCACAACAGTTATTAAAAAAAAAAAATTCCCTAGTGCGGCATAGAAATCAATGGAATTAAACAAATTGAGTAAATATTTGATTCCCTCATTCTCCCACCCCTGCTCAAGGGTAGTAGGCTCCTTTCAAGGTCCCTCCAAGTTTTCCTAAATAATGATGGATATAATTGTTAGGGTGGATGTTATAATTGTTCGGATGGTTATAATAAATAGAGTGACAGTTGTTCCTCTTAGCTGAGTTATGGTTGCCAGGTATTTGGTGAATGGCGTTCTCTTCCTGGAGAAGTCCCCAGACTAAATTCAGCTTATCACATCTGACCAAAGGAGGTTAGAACTGTAGCGAAACACGTCAGCGGGCTACTTTCCCTTCTTATGCTGCCAGCTCCTGTGCAGTAGAAGGAAGACGACTCCTGATTCATGCCTTTCCTCCAAGCCTGATAATGGAGTCAGAAGGAAGCATGCTTCTATATTATTCATATTTCCTCTTAAATCAATTAGAAGCAAGCCAGAGGGTACAGTTCCTACAGGTTTGAATGCTTGATCAGACTGAGGTGAGAATTGATGCAGTGGAAGAAAAGAAGTATTTAGCCTGAGTGTGCACTGAGTCTCAGATCCAGAAATATTCAGGTTTAAACCTTCATCATGTTTGGTATATTTGTTTCCTACGTCAGGGGACAAGGTAGTACAAACTTTTAGGCCTTCTCTTGATCCTGTGAAGCCAGACTGGGTGCTGAAAGTCTCCTTTTTGTTTCCTTTCTCTAGGATGGTGCTGACTGAATTTGTGTGATTTCTCCC
>NC_081569.1:71702967-71779106 GCF_022355385.1 Mustela nigripes
TGAAAAACCCTCAGATTGTTTTTCAGAGTCCATAGTCTCTCATGGTTCACCTCCTCTTCCAATTTCCCCCAACTCCCTTCTCCTCTCCATCTCCCCTTGTCCTCCATGCTATTTGTTATGCTCCACAAATAAGTGAAACCATATGATAATTGACTCTCTCTGCTTGACTTATTTCACTCAGCATAATCTCTTCCAGTCCCGTCCATGTTGCTACAAAAGTTGGGTCTTCATCTTTTCTGATGGAGGCACTATTTTTGATGTGCAGCTCTGTGAATTTTGAATTTTAGTACATTGTATAGATCATGTAATGATACAAGATCATGACACAGAATAGTATCATTACCCCCAAAAACTCCCTTGAGCTAGTCTAACGCTATCTCACATTTCCATATTCCCCACTCCTTGAAAACATTGGTCTATTCTTATTTTGTGTTTTTAAAAATGTCAGAGTGATGGGAGCATACAACCCATAGTATTTTGAGTACTGTGTGCCTTGGTGGGAGGAAGCACATGCCACAGGACACATGTATGACCTCACCCTTGTCACCTGTCTCAGTGCTTCCTACCCCTAAGGTTTTGAACTTTGAAGTTATTTTCATAGGAATAGTTCATCATTTCAAGTGTTTGAATTCCTTTAGACAGTTGATTTATAGTTCTACAAAATATATTTGGCAATTGATAATGCAGAACTGGTGTTGAAGTTTGGATCATCTTATATAATCAAGTGGAGTCATGTTCTGTATACAAGTTCTATATACAAACTCCTTTCTAAATTATTATCAATAGATACTTTCTCACATTTTGAGGGTAATTTAATTAATGAAGGTTCATTCTAGCCATACCCATTAGAGTATGATTATTATTTGGCTTTTACAGGAGTCGATATGAAATAACATATCCAAAAATTCTTATACTTGTAGCATTCACAATGTCTGTGCAGAGCGGAACTATAGCAATAGGGTGGGTATTATGTCAGATAAAGGCCATACCCATGCAAGTTATTTTATTAGTAAGAGAACAAAATCAGAATAATCAGAAACACATAATATTTTACCATTAAAGTGGGAAAGTACCTCTAATGGGGTAAAAATAACCTGAAAAGTTCCATCCACCTCATCACAAATGCAAGATTTCATTTCTGATGGCTGCATAGTATTCCATCGCATATATATATACCACCTCTTCATTATCCATTCATCTGTTGATGGACATCTAGTTTATTTCCATAGTCTGCCTATTGTGGACATTGCTGCTATAAACATTCAGGTGCAGGTGCCCCTTCAGATCACTACATTTGTATCTTTGGGGTAAATACCTAGGAGTGAAATTGCTGGGTCATAAGGTAGCTCTATTTTCAACTATTTGAGGAACCTCTATTTTCCAGAGTGGCTGCACCAGCTTGCATTCCTACCAGCAGTATAGGAGGATTCCCCTTTCTGCACATCTTTGCCAACATCTGTCATTTCCTGACTTGTTAATTTTAGCCACTCTGACTGTTGTGAGATGCTATCTCATTGTGGTTTTGATTTGTATTTCCCTGATGCTGAGTGATGGTGAGCATTTTTTTGAGTATCTGTTGGCCATTTGTATCTTTTCTTTGGAGAAATTTCTGTTCATGTCTTCTGTCCATTTCTTGACTGAATTATATGTTCTTGGTTGTTGTGTTTGATAAGTTCTTTATAGATTTTGAATACTAACCCTTTATTTAATATGTCATTTGCAAAATCTTCCCCCATTCTGTAGGTTGCCTTTTGGTTTTGTTGACTGTTTCTTTCACTGTGCAAAAGCTCTTCATCTTTATGAAGTCCCAATAGTTCATTTTTGCCCTTGCTTCCCTTGCCTTTAGAGACTTGTCTAGTCAGAATTTTCTGGGCTGAGGTCAAAGACATTGCCGCCTGTATTCTCCTCATGGATTTTGATGGATTCTTGTCTCACATTTAGGTTTTTCATCCATGTTGTGTTTATTTTTGTGTGTAGTGTAAGGAAATTGTCCAGTTTCATTTTTCTGTGTGTGGCTGTCCAATTTTCCCAACACCATTTGTTGAAAGACTGTCTTTTTTCCATTGGATGTTCTTTCCTGCTTTGTCGAAGATTAGTTGACCATAGAGTTGAGGGTCTATTTCTGGGCTTTCTTTTCCATTCCATTGATCTATGTGTCTGTTTTTGTGCCAGTACCATACTGTCTTCATGATTAGAGCTTTGTAACAGAGCTTGGGGTCAGTAATTTTGAGGCCCTCAATTTTGGTTTTCTTATTCAACTTTTCTTTGGCTGTTACAGGTCTTTTCTGGTTCCATACAAATTTTAGGATTGTTTATTCCAGCTTCGTGAAAATGGTGATGGTATATATTTCACTGACTGTATATCTTGCTCTGGGAAGTGTATACATTTTCACAATATTTGTTCTTCCAATCCATGAGCATGGAAACTCCTCCCATTTCTTTGTAAACAGTTGCCTTCTTATCATAACATGATTTATTTTTACCTTCAGTGAAAGAGCAGCATATAGAGTGTGATGATACATGATTCTCAACCTTACATTGTGTTCATGATCCATTACATACAGATTGTTATGTAAGTGCCACCCACCCACTTCTGTCACAGATGCAATGAATGAACATTTTCTCTGACAATTAATGGTGGAAAAAACTGAGAACAGGTTTTTGATATCTTCCTGCTCTGTGTTCTAAGCTATTAGCTCTGCCACAAATTTCTTGATACTTAGGAGCTATGTTTCATTATTTGCAAAATGGGAAAATTGCATTTTCTTTATACTTTATTGTGACTATTTATCAATAATATTAAAGATATTGACAAGAAGCCAATAAGCAATTAGGGATGGCATCTCAATAGGTACTGAAAAGACATCTGACAAATCCAGATCCATTCCTGATTAAAATTTGATTAATTTGCTTTACTGATTGCTGCCCTGATGCTTGTGAGTCCCTCAGAGGCACAGGCTAAGAGAAAAGCATTTCCCCAGTGAGTTCAGTAGAGATGTGACCACAAGATGGCAGTGCACCTGTTCTGATGCAGAACACGTGGAGGGTTCATTTTAGTGCATCTGATGGACTAGACCCTGGCAGCAGCAGAGTCTTTTTCTTATTGGCAGGTAGACAATGTGGGAAGTTACTCTGTTAGAGGAAAGAAGGGATGCCCTGATAAGAAAAGGAGCTGAGCTGGCTGGAGGCTGAAATTCTGAACCTGAGCTTAACTGGGAGGCACCATGAGGACATCCATGAGAGCTTTAATCACGTTCTCGTGACTGCAGCTGAACTGTTAGTTGAGTGTTTATGGGCAACAGAGTATACTACTGAATATTCTTCAGAAGTCAAAATTGGCTTTACTCAGGTTTCCTCCACTTAGTGTAGAAAAAGGGAATTCTGAAGCATAGTAACCTGGAATCTCTTCTCCTTTCTCTGACCTTTTCTTTCTGCACAGGGTTCAGCCAGGGAGAGAATGTGGAGCAGCATCTATCTACCCTGAGTGTCCAGGAGGGAAGCAGCTCTGTTATCAACTGCAGTTATTCAAACAGGGCCTCAGAATTCTTCCCTTGGTATAAGCAAGAACTTGGAAAAGGTCCCCAGCTCCTTACATATATTCGTACAACATGACCACAAAAGACCAAAGATTCACTGTTTTATTGAATAGGATGGCCAAGCATTTCTCCCCGCACATCAGAGACACCCAGCCTGAAGACTTAGCTGTGTATTTCTGTGCAGCAAGCACAAATTGCTTCCCAGGCACCTGCTGCCTGCACTGAAACCTGGTACTGGGGCAGTCCCCTGTCTTTGACATAGACCTTCAAGGATAGCTTTTGTGCTGTTGTTTATCCACAAGTGGAAGCTAACGTATTAGACATTAAAAGCATATAAGAGGAAAAGTAATTTAAGGATGACCTGGACAGAGTTAGAGCATTTTGTTAGATGACTGATGCTTAATGGATTCTTGAAGGCAGTTAGTAATGTTTTATTTTGAAATCTGGGTTTTAAAGATGACTTTACATTTGCTATTCAGAACCCTGTCATGCAAATAATTTTTAATACATTAGCACATCCTATTATGGATAAAGTTTTAATTCTTGTCTTTCAAATGTTACAAATGTTAACTTTTTCCTTGTTATAAAAACATTACATGCTAATACAGAAAATATGTAAAATATAAATAGTGAAATTGGTAATTCTGTACCCAGATAATTTATTACTAATGTTTGGTTTGCTCTCTTCTTAAATCTAATGTAAGTAGGATTCTGATTTTTTTTTCACTTAATGTTATATCATGAATTGAGTATTCTCAATTTTAAGTCTCCTCCTCCAACACCTGCTTTTTAATAGCTCTGTGAGAGATTTTCAGAATTCACAATTCTGTTTTTAATTTTCTTCTTCTTCTATATTTCTGGTAAAATTTGAGAGCCCTTTCTACACATTCTGATTATTTTCTTATTGAGAAATGTGAATTAGAATTTTCTTTAGAGCCCAGCAATGGTACATATTGTTTGTATTTTTGAAGGAAATGAAAAAAGTGATTTCTTCAAGAATGAGTTGAGGATTAGACTCCTTTCAAATTTTGTTAGTGTCTGTTAACATTTACACTCATAATTTAGAAGTAAAACTTGTATCTTATATAGCACGAACTTTTTTTATTATTATTACCATGTAATGTATTATTAGCCCCAGGGGTATGGTCTGTGAATTGCCAGGTTTACACACTTCACAGCACTCACCATAGCATATACCTTCCCCAATGTCTATAACCCAACCACCCTCTCCCTAATCCCCCTCCCCCCCCCCCCCCCCCGGCAGCCCTCAGTTTGTTTTGTGAGATTAAGAGTCTTTTATGGTTTGTCTCCCTCCCGTTCCCATCTTGTTTCATTCATTCCTTTCCTATTCCCCAAACTCCCCATGTTGCTTCTCAATTTCCTTATATCAGGGAGATTATATGATAATTGCCTTTCTCTGATTGACTTATTTCGCTCAGCATAATACCCTTTAGTTCCATCCATGTGGTCACAAATGGAAAGGTTTCATTTCTTTTGATGGCTGCAATGTATATATATATATATATATATATATATATATATATATATACACACACACACATTATATATATATATATATTTCAATGTATATATATATATATATATATATATATATATATATATATATATACACACACACCACATTGAAGCATAGTAACCTGGAATATATATATACACACACACACACACCACCTCTTCTTTATCCATTCATCTGTTGATGGACATCTAGGTTCTTTCCATAGTTTGCCTATTGTGGATATTGCTACTATAAAATTTGGGTGTACGTGCCACTTGGATCACTAAACTTGTATCTTTAGGCCAAATACCCAGTAGCCAATTTCTGGGTTGAAGGGTAGCTCAATTTTCAATTTTTTGAGGAAACCTCCATGCTGTTTTCCAGAGTGGTTGCACCAGCATGCATTCCCACTAACAGTGTAGGAGGGTTCCCCTTTCTCCTCAACCTTGCTAGCATCTGTCATTTCCTGACTTGTTCAATTTAGCCATTCTGACTGGTGTGAGGTGATATCTCATTCTGCTTTCAATTTGTATTTCCCTGATGCTGAGTGATGTGGAACACTTTTTCATGTGTCTGTTGGCCATCTGAAAGGTCTGTTCATGTCCTCTGCCCATTTCTTGATTGGATTATTTGTTCTTTGGGTGTTTAGTTTGATAAGTTCTTTATAGATTTTGGGTACCAGCCCATTATCTGATATGTCGTTTGCAAATATCTTCTCCCATTCTGTTGGTTGTCTTTTGGTTTTGTTAACTGTTTCCTTTGCTGTGCAAAAGCTTTTGATCTTGATTCCCTTGCCTTTGGGGATGTTCCTAGTAAGAAGTTGCTGCGGCTGATATCGAAGAGGTTGCTGCCTGTGTTCTTCTCAAGGATTTTGATGGATTCCTTTCGCACACAGAGGTCCTTCATCCATTTTGAGCCCATTTTTGTGTGTGGTGTAAAGAAATGGTCCAGTTTCATTTTTCTGCATGTGACTATCCAATTTTTCCAACCCCATTTGTTGAAGTGACTGTCTTTTTTCCATTGGATATTCTTTCCTGCTTTGTTGAAGGTTAGTTGACCATAGAGTGGTCTATTTCTGGGCTCTCTATTCTGTTCCATTGATCTATGTGTCTGTTTTTGTGCCAGTACCATATTGTTTTGATGATGACAGCTTTGTAATAGAGCTTGATGTCTGGAATTGTGATGCCACCAACTTTGGCTTTCTTTTTCAACATTCCTTTGGGTATTTGGTCTTTTGTGGTTCCATATAAATTTTAGGATTATTTGTTCCATTCTTTTGAAAAAAAATAGATGGGATTTTGACAGGGATTGTATTAAATGTGTAGATTGCTTTAGGTAGCATAGAAATTTTACCAATAATTGTTCTTCCAATCCATGAACATGGAACGTTTTTCCATTTCTTTGTGTCTTCCCTAATTTCTTTCATGAGTAATTTATACTTTTCTTAGTACAGATTCTTTGCATCTTTGGTTAGGTTTTTTCCTAGGTATCTTATAGTTTTGGGTGCTATTGTAAATGGGATTGACTCCTTAATCTTTCTATCTTCTGTCTTGTTGGTGGTGTATAGAAATGTAATAATTTCTGTGCATTGATTTTGTATCTTGAGACTTTACTGAATTCCTGTACAAGTTCTAGCAGATTTGGAGTAGAATCTTTTGGGTTTTCCACATAAAATATTATATCATCTGCAAAAAGTGATACTTTGACTTCTTCATTGAATATTTGGATGCCTTTAGTATCTTTTGGTTGTCTGATTGCTGAGGCTAAGACTCCTAGTACTATGTTGAGTAGCAGTGGTGATTAGCACAAACTTTTTTACATTATTGATCATCAGTAGATATTTATTAAAGAAATAAAGAAAAGGTGAATTCTGCTATATATTAAAATTTTTATTTAGGCTTTGAGATTAAATTAAATTTATACATTAAATTTCTGAATTTATAAGTTAACTTGTGGTTAATAAAATCCTAAAAGTCTGTATTTGGTTACTGAAGTACATAGTATTTCCTTCTAGTAATCTATGAATTTCTCAATTAAGCTCAATTGTTTTAATAAGCTAAATTCTAGCCATTTCATTTTTATTGTTACTTATCATTGAAGTATTTATTCTTGGTATATGGGAAAAATTTTATACACTTTTATCATGCACCTTACTCATGTCTTGCTAGTGGACTGCAGAAGATAGTGAGATTAATATTTATTGTAGATATAATTTATTACAAATTTTCCTGTCTTATTTTCATGTTTTGACTGAATTCAATAGTACTTCTTCCATTTTTAAAAAGTAATTTTTTAGTGCTGAAGATTAAATTAATGTAAGGAAAGAATTTGCATAAATAATTGATTCCCTAATTCTCCCACCCCTGCTCAGGGGTAGGCTATTTTCTAGATATCTCGTATTTTTCCTATGGATGGATATAACTGGTGATTTGGTATGATGAGAATGATCTCTCTTAGCTGAGTTATGGTTGATGGTTATGAGCCTCCTGGTTTGTTCTTCTAGGGAAAGTCGTTAGGTTTAATTCAGTTTAAAATATCTGAATAAGAAGGGAACCAAGGTGGCTCAGTTGTTAAGCATCTGCCTTCACCTCAGGTCATGATCCCATGGTCCTGGGATCAAGCCAAACATGGAGCTCTCCCAACACACCCCCCCACACACACACCCCCGTAACCCCTCCTAGCCTGGCATCAGGCTCCACGCTCAGCGGGATACCTGCTTCTCCCTCTCCCACTCCCCTGCTTGTATTCACTCTCTTGCAATCTTTCTTTCTCTGCAAATATATAAATAAATTTTTAAAAATATCTGGATAAAAAAGGTCAGTACTGTAGCCCAACACCTCAACAAGATTTGATTATTTGATAACACCACTACCTCCTGTCTAGTAGAAGCAAGGTGACTGTTGATAGGTCCATTTCCTCCAAGCCTGAAAAAGGAGTCAAAGGGAAGCACAGCTTATATTCTACTTTTGTATTTCTTCTTAAACCAAGATGGAAGAGACCGCGGGTACAGTTATTGTTAGCTTAACTGCTTGATCATACTTAAGTGAGAATGTATTAAACAGAAGAAAAGAAAATGCTTAGTCAGAGGGTGCAGAGTCAATATATAGCTTAGATACAGACACATTCAGGCTTTAAGAATTTATCATTGTTAGTGGATTTGTTTCCTACCATCTCTGGGCAATTTATCACAGGCTTGTTGTCTTAAAGCAACAGAAATTCTTTCTACCATTGTTCTGAAGACCAGAAGTTGAAATTATTTTCACAGGGCTGATATCATGATGTCAGCAGATCTGTACGCACTCCAGAGGCTGTGGGGAGAAACTGTTCCTTGCCTCTTTGGCTCTGGTTGCTGCTGGCCTTTTTTGGCTTGTGACCATACCACCCAATCTCTGCTTCCATGGTTTCAATGATTTCTCTTTTTTCTTGTCATTAAGCCTCCCTTGGCTTCTCTCTTAAGTATACATGTGATTGAGTTTGAACCCATATTATCTACCCATCTGAGGATCTTTAACTTAATCATATTTGTAATTATTTTTGTTTTTTTTCCTCCATTTTCACCCAATTTTTTTTGTTGTTGTTACCATTTTGCTTATCACTGAGGCATGGCTGGTGTTTTCTTTTCCAAAATGAGAAAAAAAAATATATATATATATATGGCAGAGTTGAGTCATGAAAATAGAAACACGTTAGTTGTTTTATTTTCTCAGTGTCTGAAATGTTTGTTAAAGAAACTATATAGAGAAATGGACTATTTTCATGTATAGTTGTATCTGTGAATGTTGAAATTTAATATCTGGTATAGATTCATATAACCATGATACAATCATGATAGAGAACAATGTCATTGCTCCACACAAATCCCTTGTTTTATAACTTTGTAGTCATCCTCTCTCCCATCCATAACCTTTTATACATCTTTCTTGTTCTTTCATATTTTTCTCCTTTAAACATGTCATATGAATGGAGCACAATACCTAATCACTCTGAATCTTAGGGATAGGAAGCACGTGCCTTGGGCACAGGTATAACCTCCACCCCTGCTGTCACGCTCAGTGTTTCCTAGTCCTGATTTTTTGAAACTTTATGTTATTTTATAGAAATAAGCTATCATGTCAAGTGTTTGGGTGACTTTAAAGATATAATTTATAGTTCTAGAAAAGAAACACTGTAGCAGTCCATGACAGAGTGGTTCAATGGAGTGTTGGACCAGCACTCCATATAAGAAATAACATATTCAGATTGAGACATATTCTTCATATAAGTCTCATTATACCAACTCTATTCTAAATTTTTCTAACATTTTAAGACAAATTTTATTGATCAAAATTTCCTCTAGTCATTCTAATTGGGGTCTTGTTATTATTTGACTTTTCCAGGCATTGGCACAAAATAACATGTCCAATAATATTTTACTTTTGTTGCACTACCAATGGCTTAGTAAAGATGAGCTACAGCGTTAGGATGGGTATTGTCTCTAATAAAGGCTATACTCAAGTTATTGTATTAGTAAAAGAACAAAAATCAGGTTATTCAGAAATATGTAAGTATTATTAAAATGGGAATATATTCCTAAAAGGACAAAGAAACAAAAGAATCTACAGAAGATTATGATAATCAGTATTGCCAAATATCTGCTATCTCTTCTAATGGCCTTGGATGGAGCTATCGGCTTCATGCTGTAGATGTTTGTTTCACATTTCTTGGGTCAGCACTCACTTTTATGAACTGTCTGCTTCTGCGGATTCTCTTGAAACCTCAGTTTAAGATTTCTAACATGAGGGGTACCTTGGCGGCTGTTGGTTAGGCCTCTGACTCTTGATCTCATTAGGTCTTGATCTCAGGGTGGTGAGTTCAAACCTTGTGTGGAGTTCTACACTGGGCATGAAGCCTACTAAAAAAAGAAAAAGAAAAAGAAAGAAAGAAAGAAAGAAAGAGAAAAGAAAGATAACACGCTTGCTCTAATATGAGCAACATTTCCCATTCCTGTCAATGAAGGCTGCAGGATGCCATACTAGTTGGTACACATGTAACCAAGGTTCCATTTCTGGCAGTTTATCTGCTAAACTGGTAACAAAAAGTGCCTAATAAGGTTATCTCACACGTCTCAATCTCAGTCTTTCTCTGAGATTTTGTTTAGAGCTGATTAAATGAAAGGCCAGGAGAGTATTCTGTGCCTGGGATGGAAGGAAAAGTATCAAGAGTTTATTTATCTAGTTAGTTTGTGAAGGGTTGGGTTGGGACAGTCTGAGTTATGTGGGCTACAGGGAACAGTTTATGGTAAGACAGCGCAGGACTTCATGAAGAAAGGAAGTGGCTAAAGCTAACATGTAGTGGGCCACAGTAGTCCAAGTGTATCTGCTACAGTAACTCATTTCAGTTTTCATATTCTATTTTTTGTTTCCATTATAAGAGAGGATTGAGGATGAGGGTGATAGGAAAAGTGAAGTTTCTATGTGAGGGCTAACTGACCAAACTGTCCCAGAGAAATGTTTTCCACACAGAGATTAATTGAAATGGCACCAGTAGTAAACACAAAATTCAGTTCATTACTTTTTAAAAGATTTTATTTATTTATTTGACAGAGAGGAGAGAGAGCGAGCAAAGAGAGAGTGAAAGAGAGCACAAGCAGGGGGAGCCGCAGAGGGAAAAGGAGAAGCAGGCTCCCCACTGAGCAGAGAGCCCCATGAGGGGCTCAATTCTAGACCCTGAGATCATGACCTAAGCCAAACGTAATCACTTAACTGACTGAGCCAACCAGGTACCCCAAAATCTAGTTGATTTTTAACTTTTGTGATTGGTGTTATTTTCTGATGGGAGAGGGCTTCAATCCATGCAGTAAATAAAATACTATTATTATTACATACACATAGATGATGAAGGGAATGAAATTGTGTAAGATCCTTTTAGAGATACTCAAATACTTCCTTGGGACAGATATCCAGACCATATTCCATGTTTCCAGATTTTATGGGATTTTATCAGTTCCAAGAGATGTATGAAGACCCCATCATCTGCTTTCCTAGAAAAGTTTCCCCACCAGTGTTCATTTAAAGTTGCATCCAGTATGCCACTTCTGCGATGTGTTGTCTCTGGCAGATTTTAGTATGTGTTCATTGGTGATCATTTACCTCTATCAGGATGCTATCCTGACTTTGATATATCTTGTTCTCATGGATCAAAGAAATCAGTCATTTTTAGTGATTCTTTACAAAATTGGGGCCAAATTTTCTACATCTAAGATGCAATTGTTAAACTTTTCCAGGACTTGTCTTTATATTCTATAAAAGGCTCTTGCACAGGAACCTTGATTAGAAAGGTGTGTTTGTACAATAACCTCCTCATGTTTCCCTGATTTACAGGGTCCTTTGTATTGTGAGACTTTGTCTTTATGGCAAAAAATATTTTGAGTAGCATGAAGACTTCAAAAAAAATTCATGTATTTTCTGCCCCTTTCTAATAGAATGCATGAGAAGGTTAAAGAAAGTTAAAACGTTAAGAAACTTCATTATCTTTATAGTATTTGGAAGCTGTGTCCTACATTAAAAACATATTACCTGACACCGACTACATAATTTTTTCTTTTAATGGCGTGCCTGAGAGATATCTACTAGCTCAGCTACTAGAATTAGCACTGCTTCTGCTAAAGGGGTCTAGAGTACTAATTTCATGGCCAGGCTGATATTGTTTTCTTCAATGTTTAACATAAAATTATTTTTTTAAGAACCTATTAATATGGAATTTGATGCGGGATGTCCAAATGATCTGTCCAGCACATGAGCACTTCTTGAATGACAGAAGTACAATTATGAGATTCCTTTCATTAAGAAATATATTAAAGTTGAATGATAGGAGGAGAAATTAATAATATTTCCATTTACTCAGCTAGCTGGGCATTTTTAGATATAGTCTATTCCTTAGAGAGGAGGCCAGTGTGTATGTTATGTAGTTCCATCGTGTTTCATGCAGACATATACAATGCAATTTCTGAAGATGGTTCAACCAATTTAGCTGAGGCTACAATGATGTTGAGGCAAGGATGTTAAGCCTTGGCTGCTGTATCAAGAGACAGACAACGATAGGCAATGGATCTTTGCTGTTTGCTATGATGTGGAGGAATATCATTAGGGCACAGCCCTACTTTTAACATACTTACACAGGGAAAGTTCTAATACAATAAATTATTATATGATCAAAAGTTCTGTGGAGGTGCATAGGGTCACCTAGAGTATATTCCCTTTAGAACTGAAAATACGAACATGGAAACTTACTGTGGTTCAGCTAAGGCAAGGGAAAAACATAAATTCAAAGGCTTGATAACCTAATGACCAAACTCTGGTGTCTATTCTGGCCTTTCTGAACAGAGCTGAGCTGTGGAAACTGAACAGTAAGGAGAAGACCTTGGTGGCAGGTCTATTGTCTGAGAGCTGCAACCTGAACTCTTCAGCAAAGAGTTATTGGACTTTTCTATTTTTGGCCTCAACATAGGCATCTGAACAGATATGAGTAGTGAGGAGGAACACTGGCATAACAACAGGTACCTTGAAAGAGTTACAATGAATGTCTAAACACTTTGCCTTCTTATCACAACGTGATTCATTTCTACCTTAGGTGAAAGAGCAGCATATGTAATGTGAGGAAATATGATTCTCAATCATATGTTGCTTTCATAATCCATTACATGGAGTTTTTTTTTTAATTTTATTTATTTATTTGACAGAGATCACAAGTAGGCAGAAGGAGGGTGGGGGGGGAGAGGAAGGAGGCTCCTTGCTGAGCAGAGAGACTGATGCGAGGTTCAATCACAGGACCCTGGGATCATGACCTGAGTTAAAGGTAGAGGCTTTAACCCACTGAGCCACCCAGGTGCCCCACATGGAATATTTTTAAGTAAATGACACCTACCCATATGCATCACAGATGCAATGATTGAACACAGCATAGTTAAACCACCAATCCTCATTTCAATATAAAATTTTACTAATTCATTTTCAGATATAATTGTTTCCAAGTTAAGGGTTGTTGAATGCAAAAGGATGTAAGGTAGTGGGACTCTGATTGGGACATGAGAATTATGACATGACCCACACACTTGTTCTACCAGGAAACCCCTGTTTCATATTCTGGGGCCACAACAGCAGATACCCAGCAATCCTTCCCTCACCCTGTCAGGCTCCCCTCACAATGCCAAGCCCTTATAGTGAAGAAGAAGAAGAAGAAGACATTTTCCATCTCATGGGGGAACTCAATCATGTTGCTCTCCAGGCTTCTGAAGGTGGTCATGGCTTCCATGTGGCTAGGTAGGAAGAAGCCCTGGGGAAATATGTCTCCTCTATGATCTAAAACAGGGAGAGAGGCAGCTTTGAGGATATTGTGGGAAGGAGGCATGTTTCCACCTGCAGGAAACAGCCTGAGCTAAGCTTCTGCTACGTGTTTGGAGATTAATGTTTATACAGCTTTACCAAAGATGTGTCCCCCTCCAGAACTTTATTCTGATAATCCTTAGAAGTGTTTTTACTTTGTTTAGTTTTAAAAAATAAATGATCATAAAATGGGAGCTAAGGAAGTGTTTGTATTAGTCTTTGGTGTATTGTAGAAAAAGACCAGTTTTTAAAAATTTGTTTAGTCACAGGGACATTTTCCCATGCAGACTCTGGACATTTACCCCTGATATTTAATGACCATCTTGGCTAGAGGGCAGTTATCACAAATGAAATCTCACAAACCGGTGTGGCACCGGCTATGACAAAACCATGGTAGAGAGTTTTTAAAAAGTTTAAAAAATTATAAACTTGTGGGTTTCAATCCTGCAAAATATGAGCCCTGGAGTTAGTGATGGGATCATAATATGAGTAATTTTAAATCACTGGTACATTGGTTTTACTATCAGCTACTGTGTGAATATAAGCTGTTATGTCTTTAACAATTTGAAAAGCTGGGGAGAAGGGAATCCTACATCATACTACAGGCATTTGATACAAATCCACATCTTCAAGGTTCCCTACCCTACGGAGGAAAATTATTTGATTAAAGTATGGCAACATAATGATACACACAGCAACAGTGAAAAGCATTCTCAAGGCTAGATATCTACTAAGTATATGATTAATACTTGTTGCATGATTCACATATACTAGTTATGTTATATTAGAATCATTGAAATAGTGGAGTAAGGTATTCCTACCTTAATAATTTCTATAGGGATTAGATAACTGTGATTATGGTCTTTTTCTGGCTAGGGCTAATATTTTTCACTTTTCAAATGATTTTGAAATGCAGAGATATTTGACTATCGCCAAGATAATGTGAGGTTTTTCCTCCTAAAAAGCTTTGATTAAAAATATTGCATCCCATACAATTGGTATGATTTAGGACTAAGAAAATATTGTATTCTAGTAATAGTGATTCCTCAATCAAAACCTGTTCATTCATTATATTTGTTTAATTTAGCAAATATACAGTGAGCGTGTAATGAATGACAGTCCTTGTTCCACATGTGGGGTGCATGTCTGAAAAATGAAGAATAATGATGTGACTTCTTATTACCTCCTTTGATTTCAAGTTAAACCTCTTATGACATTCTATTGGATTATTGGCTGGCTCTGAATGGACATATGAAAATATTTTTTTAAAAACTGTTCTAAAATGCTCAAGAACATGGGTGTCTTCTCAGCTTCAGAAATTCCCTGGGATGTGTGTTAAAGAACTTCCATATCAGGTAGGGTAACAAGAACAAAATAGACCTTAGAGGTCAGGATTGCTGTTGTTCAGACTTCCAAGAGCCACCTGAAGACTGACATGTGCCTCATGAAGTCAGGAATGAAACAGGTGGCTGACTTGGGGAGGATTCTGGCCAACATGCACGCATTTCAGTCCCTGTCCACTAGGGGGTGCAGCTTCCTACCACAATCACATTTCCTGTGTGAAATGTGGGCGTCCACTGATCATTTCTGTCACTCCAACCTTCTCCATGGTAAGAATGAAGAACATTATTTAGGTGACACTCCAAAGATGAAGTGTTCTCCAGTCTTCGTGACTGTGGTACTCTTAATGCTTGGTAAGTAAAATATCTCTTAAAATTTGGATTCTTTCTTCCATTGTGTTAGCAAAATGCTTAACTGTAATTTCTCCAAGAGCTTATACATAAGGTGACACAGGTCTCTTTTATTTTCCCTCAGGACAAACCCATGGAGACTCAGTGACTCAGGTGGAGAGCCAAGTGACCCTCTCAGAAGAGGCTTCCCTGACTATCAACTGTACTTATACAACAACAGGTTACCCCACTCTTTTCTGGTATGTCCAGTATCCAGGAGAAGGAATAGAGCTCCTCCTGAAAGCCTCGAGGGACAAGGAGAAGGGAAGCAACAAAGGATTTGAAGCCACCTACAACAAAGATTCCAAATCCTTCCACTTGGAGAAAGGCTCAGTGCAAGCCTCAGATGCAGCTGTGTACTACTGTGCCATGTACGACACAGTGATGGGGACTGCAGGGGGAGCTGAGCACAAACTCTGAGCTGAACAGGGCCCTGGAAGCTGAGTGTCTCTGTCTGATCCACTCTGGTTCCAGCACAATCTGTTGTTTGTCCCTCAGTGTCTGGTTGATACAAAAATCACACAAATGACTAGAACATAGGAACCAGAAGTGACATTCCCCAACCCCAGCTGTTTCTTAGTGACACTGAAACCAGTTTCATGCCAAGAGTTCCTCAGCCAGAGCATAAGTAATTTCAAGGTAAAGCCGCATAACAATGAAGTGGTCTCTTGCTCATCCTTGCAGTGAACGTCCAGCCCCACAAGTTGTTCAGGGCACCCTGGTGGGTGTTGCTGTGTCTATGACACTTTTAGAGACACACAGTGTGCCTGAGAAGGTGGCCTCTGCCCCAGTGTCTTCCTGACAAAGTGTGGCAGGAGAGGTGATGCGAGAGCTTCAGCTCCAAACCAGCTGTTAGTAGAGAAAGGGAAGGGAAGAAAGGAAGAGAAACACGTGTACCCGAGCAAGGAAAAGAGAGACCAGGAACCTTGGCACTGCTTTCTTTTCTAGTGAACAAGGTGGCAGGTTCAGGCTGATATTCAGCGTGAAGGCTTGGGAGCAGAAACAGAAGGGAAGATATATGGTTCATGTCCTGACCAGTTAAACAGATCAGCTGGCTTTCTGACAGTAAGAACCCAAGTGCGATTGTTCTCAGTGCCCAGAAAATATGGTGAGAGAAAATGCTCTTTCACTGATGTTTCCTAACAATATCGATAGTTAGGTGACATGGGGAGGGAAATCTCATTGATTTCTCTAACTCCTGCTTTGCAACCTTTCACAGAGGGCCACAAATCATGCAATTGGGAGAATGTATGGGAGTCAGTACAGATGTGTAAAGAATAATAGAAAAGCAATGTCTATGTTGCACTGACAGAGTTTGCGAATATTGTGGCAATCTTTTAAAATTATCATCTCCTTATCTGCAGATGCTTTGAATGAGCTATGATCAGAATATTAATATACTTCCTATTGTATTAGTTATATATTCTTAGTATAATGTAATTTTTTGTTAAATTGATTTAAAACATAAATTTTATTTTCAAACCTGTATAAATATAAATGCATGTTTATATGTGTTTAACTATACTTTAAACAATCCAAAAGGGTATATAATAAGAGTTGTCCTCAGATATTTGGATAAACGTGATAAATGAGGGGGCTGCTGAATGGCTCTTTCAGTAGAACTGTGACTCCAGATCTCATCATTGTAAATTTGAGCCCCATGGTGAGGGTTGAGGTTCCTTAAAAATATAATCTTTAATAAAACTTCATTATTAACACACTTTAATAATACACATTTACCTCTTTAATTCTTTAAAACGGAGCAGACACTCTCGGTCTCCTCACGATATAAGATGCTTTTTAACTATATACTCCTGAGCCTCTTTCCATATCCTAGTGTGATTGCTCCCAGTTCATGAACTGTCTTTTTGGTGTGTGCACATGACAATTTTATTAATTACCACTTTGGTGAGGTTCACTGGATTGATCTGGAATATTCCTAAGTTTTTGATACCAGCATTTGGTGGTATTAGTGTTTTAGATTTTTGCCATTGAGACCTGTAGGGTCTTATTTATTTAAAATCAATCTGTAAAATATAAAGAACACTTACCATGACACAGAACCTCTGGAATTTTTAAGTGTATGATACATGATTGTTGGAATGGGTACAATGTTGTAGAGCAACACTCTATTCTTTCATCTTGCTCATGGATCAGTAACTCCCCCTGTCCCCAGAGCCCATGGCAAACTTTTCTTTGATTCACTCTTTGATTCTTTGAGTTTGAATATCATAGATACCACATTTAAGTGGAATCATGCATTATTTGTCTTACTGTGGCTGGTTTATTTCAGTTAGCGTAACGGCCTCAAGATTCATCCACATGTTTGCATATTGCAGGGTTTCATTTTTTTGTTGTTGTTCTCTTTAAGGCTGAATAGTACTCCACTTATGTATTGAGCACACTTTCTTTATCTGTATAACTGTATTTGGACATTCAAGTTGTTTCCCTAATTGGCTATTGTGAACAGTGCTATAATGAACATAGGAGTGCTTAATATCTTTTCAAGATCCTGATTTCAATTTTTTTAAAAGATTTTATTCATCCATTTGACGCATACACAGAGAAAGCATAAATATAAACAGGGGGCAGCAGCGAGAGAGGTAGAAGCAGATTCCCTGTTGAGCAGGGAGCCTGATGTAGGGCTCAATTCCAGAATGGTGAGATCATGACCCTAGCCAAAGGCAGACACTTAACTGATGAGCCACCTTGGTGTCCCTCTTTTTTTTTTTTTTTGAAAGAGAGAGAGAGTTGGGAGTGGGGAGGGTCAGAGGAAGAGAGAGAGTCTTAGGCAGGCTCCACGCTCAGCACAGAGCCCACCATGGGGCTCCATCTCAGAACACTGAGATCATGACATAATTCCACATCAAGAGTGAGATGTTTAATCAACTGAGTCATTCAGTCGCCCCTCAATTCTTTTTGATAAATACTCAGAAGTAGGGTTTCTGGATCACATTGTAGTTCTATTTTCAACTTTTCAAAGAACTTCTTATACAGTATAAGAACCTCTATACTGTTTTCCATGGTTACACCATTTTGCATTCCCACCAGCAGTGTGCATTTTTCAATCTCTTCAATCATAAAAGCCATCATAAAGGTTTATGGGAGTTCTCATCTGTTTTTTCACCAAAAACAGGAAAGGAGAAAATGATCACATTTTTCATAAGATTTTGCACACTGACCAAAGTACAAGCATTTCCACCTCCTCTGGGATCAGATAGTTTTTCCTTTTCATTCCTCCTAGGGTCCCACTCATTGATTCTATTATAGCTATTTACCTTTTTCTTTCCCCTGTAGACTGTAAACTAGTATATTATCCACTTTTATGTATTATCTTAAAAGGTTCATTCATTCATTCACTCACTCACAGATTTTATTTAAATTCCAGTTACTTAACATACAGTGCTGTATTAGTTTCAGGTGTACGATATAGTGACTCAACACTTCCACAGAACACCTGGTGTTTGCTCATCGGGACAAGGGCACTGCTTCATCTCCTCACCTATTTAACCAATCCCCAGCCTCTCCCTCGGGTAACCATCAGTTTGTTCTGTTTAATGACGAGTCTGTTTCTTGATTTATCTCTCTCTGTCTATTTTTTTCCTTTTCCATATTTGGCTTGTTTCTTAAATTCCACATGAGTGAAATCATATGGTATTTGTCTTTCTCTGACTGACTTATTTCCCATAATATTATGCTCTCCAGCTCCAACCATGTTGTTGCAGATGGCAAGATTTCATTCTTTTAAAGTGCTGGATAATATTCCATTACTCTTTTATATATTCTTAGCTCTAGTAAATTACCCCATTGAAACTAAAGGCTTAATAACTATTTATGGATTTCTTTTGATCTAAGGTAATGAAATCAAATAAGTAGAACAAGATGAGACTTACCAAACTATCTTTTATATCCATTTCTATGAAATTCCCTTTTAAAAGTAGAATTTGGTTCTCTTTTAGTCCTCATTCAATCCAAGCAGTTATTTTATTTTCTGATCATGGGCACTTCCTTCATCAGGAATCTTGGAATGAATGGGGTTGGGGGTTGTGTCTGCAGAGCTGCTTCCTCTGAGGTGTCTTTGCTGACAGCTTCATTACTCTAGGGGGCACTCTAGGCTTTACCAGAAATAAAGATTTCTCTGATAGTCCAAGGTTGAGCAGTTAAGAGAGAACAGAAATCATGTGAGCCAGTCCAATTATAGATAGCAAAGGTGGGGAAGAAGGGGGACAGGATTTGTGTAAATTTCATCTCGGGTTTAACATTCTGCCATTTCATATCAACCTCAGACATCTGAAGCCATGTTTCTAGAAATCCACTATACATATCTCTGTTGAGAGTGGAGGGAGCAAAAATGAAGAAAAGAAGAGAGGAAACAATAAGGAACACAAAGAGAAGGAAAGGGAGAGGACAACATTGACTCTGAACAGCAACAAGTGGCCCAGTCAGACTTAGCTATATGGATGAGCAGGTCCATGAACTGCACAGGAGAGATGGAGATGTGAAAGTTAGAAAGAACATTGTGCAGACCTTTTATTTTTCATCAGCCAAATTCTGATTGCAATAATAATCAATACAGATTGTGACTGTCTGTCTTGGTCTAGAACTGTTGTAATTTCAGAAATTATGATTACTTCAGCAATATATATAACACATGATATCAGATGGTTTCCTTTATCATATTTTCATATAGTTGAATTCTCACGTGGTCTAACAAACTATGCAAATTGGGGAATGGAGACACTTTTCACTATAATTCTTCAAGGTTTTGTGGAATCCCCATTAGACCTTGAATGTTTTAGAAATATCATTCACCTTTCCTCACACACTATCTCACAAATCCCTTATATAAAGTGTTTTAAGAAAAAAAAAATTTTCCTCCTATATTAGAAGTATTGCCCCTACCTCCCTGCACTGTTGGCCAGCACAGTTTTGGAGACATGACTGTGCCCTGTCCTGGGCCCCTGTGGGTGGAGTCTGGAGTTCTGTGAATGACAGGGCTAAGGTGTGATTGGTGCTCGGTTCTGTTGAAAGGGATTGACTGTAAGACACAGTTTCTCTGAATCTGAGACTCTACGCTCTGCAGTAGGCAGAAGTACCTCATCAAGTAGACAAGAAATCATGAGGAGACATTGGGGAGCTCTCCTGGGGCTCCTGTGCATCCAGGTTTACTGTGAGTGGGGGCGTTCCTCATGGGTACTCAGGTGGAGTCCACAGCCCACAGTCCATAGTGGTGGGGGGAACTCCAAGTAGGTCTTACAACCTTAGCGGTGTGTCTTAGGATATTTTGCAAGTTTGGAAACTGCATCAGTGACATCACTAGTGTTTGTGTTTCTCTTTCCACACAGGGGTGAGAGGGATGACAGTGCGGCAGACCCCTTCAACGCTGAGCCTCCAGGAAGGAGCCAACTCCACTCTGAAGTGCACTTTTTCTAGCACTCTAGGCAGTGTGCAGTGGTTCCGACAGCATCCTAGAGCCAGCAGTCTCACCAGGCTGTTTTACATAACTTCAGGGATGAAGCAGAGTGGGAGGTTAAACTGCACAGTGAATACTAGGGAACAGTCCAGCACCCTTCACATTGGGGCCTCCCGACTGGAAGACTCAGCCACCTACCTGTGTGCAGGAGGCACAATGCTCCCTGGTGATCTGCAACCTGCACCCAAACTGCAGCTGCACCTGCAGCGCCCACCCTTCCCTGGGGCTGGCATTTACCCCACAGCAGGCTTTGCACATGTTCAGACTTTCAGATTTATCTTAGGGCATGTTTTTCCTCCTAAAATTAAACCCATCTGGAGTGTCATTTCACATTTCTTGCCTGCCTCTTCCCCCAGAAAGCCCTTTGCAGGTAAAGAGCTCTACCATGGCAGCATTGGAGCAAGTGACAGAGATGCCCATATCCAGTACCCTGGGAAGACAAATGTCCTGGAAGCTAGCATATAAATTATTTGTATCTAGTCAAATGGAAATGTCTTGAAGAATAAGAAGATCTTGAACAAACAGAGGGATCTGACTGAATTTTTTAGTTACTGTAGATTTTTTATTTTCAAAGAATAGTAAGGAGAATGTATGTAACATTTTTTTAAGTTTGTGTTTAGCTTTTTCACTATGGGGAATACAAATATAATAAAATAATTTTTTGAGGGCCAGGCACTCTACTTGTCTCATTACATATATTTTCTATTTCAGTGAGGAAATACACTGTAAATAGGTATGTTCATTTTATTCACAAATAAAGGGAAGATTTTAGAGCATAAGTGACTTGGTGGAATCCAATGTTAGTGAATCTGAGGTGACAGGAGAGCTTATCCTGTGAGTACCTCATCTAGAAGACTGTAGAATCACAAAATCTGAATGATTTCCTTGATCAGTTTGTATGATGTGTTGACATATATCACTGACAGAGGTATCCATTTCTTGTGGAGAACAGCTCATGGAAGTTTTCATTATGTTCCATGAAAATCCATTGTTCTTCCTTCCATTTTGAATTAATCCTTTTTGATGATTATGTAAAATCATTCCCAATTTGGAAACGGGAGTCAAAAGCTTCCAGGACAACCCTAAATGATCCCCTTCTCTGTTGTAGCCAGAGAAAAGACTGTTGACCCCAAACCCAAAGTTGAAACTCGCATGTGGAAGATTCCAGCACATACTGAGTTCCAGCCTGCACTAGTTTTTATGTTGAGAAAAGGGCACTGATAGGAAGGCCTGTGCCCCTGAAAATTCAGATTGAGATAGATGGGCAGACTCCCTGAAACTGGGAGGAAAGTTAGCTTCCTGAGCATGGAAACTGTGCAGTTACACAGCCCTCCACTCTCTCAAGGAACCCTGTCTTTGGTTTAATGCTGTGCCCTCACTGTCTTGAAATTAATACTAGTTTTGGCTTTGTACCTGTCTTTTATAAGTGAGTCCCATATGTGGGGGAACAAGTGCCTGAGCAGAGAGAGAGGTGGGCAGCAGGACTCAGGCAGGAACACATGCAGACTCAGGTTCTGGGTCACAGCAGGCTGTGTGTGAGCTGAGCAGTTGGCTGGGCCACCTGTGGTGTCTGTGCCTGCTTTGGACTAGCTGGGGCTTTGACATGCAGCAAAGGGTGTAGTAAATACCTACAGGAAATTACTACAAATGCAAAGTGTTTACCTGGACATTTCAATTAAGTGGTTTGGTAGTTTCTTACACAACTAACATACTCTTATCCTGTGATCTAGCAATGGCCTTCCTGAGTCCTTTTACCCATAGGGTTGAAAACTCACGTCCACACAAAAACCTTACACAGATGTTTTTGGGCAGTTTATTCCCATTTGCCAAAACTATGAAGTAAACAGCATGTTCCTTAATAAGCAAATGAATAAATAAATGGTGTTACATCCAAATAATGGAATATGATTTGCTGCTAAAAAGAAATGAGCCATGAAGGAGTGAAGAGATAGGGGAACCTTAAAAACATTTTCTTAAGTGAATACAACCCATCTGAAAAGGCTACGTAGGATATGATTCTGATCCTCTGACTTTCTGGAAGAGGCAAAACTATGGAGAAAGTAAAAAACTGTGGCTTCCAAGGGTTGAGGAGAGCAGCAGGGATCAATAGAACACAGAGAATACTTAGTGTAGTGAGCCTAGTCTCTATGATACTATAATGGTGGATACATGCCTTATACACTTGTTCACACCCACAGAATGTCGAACAGCAAGAGTGAAACCTAGAAAAACTGTGGGCTTTGGGTGACATGATGTGGCAGTGTAGGCCCCTCTGTTGTGAAATAGTCATGGGGAAGGTGATAGTTGGAAGCCCATACCTGTGTGGGGGTATGAGATGGACTGAAAGCCTCAGTACATTGGCTTCATTTTTCTTTGAGCCTGATTGAGATAGTTGAAAAGAAAATAAGTCTTTAAAACATTAATATCAGGAGTGCCTGTGTGGCTCAGTGGGTTAAAGCCTCTGCCTTTGGCTCAGGTCATGATCTCAGGGTCCTGGGATGGTGTCCTACATCGGGCTCTCTGCTCAGCAGGGATCTTGTTTCCTCCTCTCCCTCTGCCTGCCTCTCTACCTGCTTGTGATCTCTGTCTGTCAAATAAACAAGTAAAAAGTCTTAAAAAATTAAAATCAGAGACATGAAACTAATATGTATGAAGAGTTAAAGCATTTTATGTTATTTTTTTAATTAAAATTTTTTAAAGATTTTTTTACTTGTTTATTTGACAGAAAGAGAGAGAGCACACACAAGTAGGCAGAGCGGTAGGCACAGGGAGAGAGAGAAGCAGGCTAATCACCGAGCAAGGAGCCTGAGGTGGAGCTCAATTCCAGGACCCTGAGATCACGACCTGAGCCAAAGGCAGAAGCTTAACCCACTGAGCCACCCAGGTGTCCCAAGTTAAAGAATTTTAGAAATATCTCCCCTAGAAACATTACCTAATGACAGCTTTTCCTTGTTTTTTGAATAAAGTCCCCAAATTTCCATTTTGAAATGATCTCAAAAATTGTATACACATCCCTGGCTGGAAATTTTGAAACTCCAAACTAAGTTTTAGGGAAAAGCTAGAATCCAGAAAGCAATTGGGATATTTTAAAAAGTGCTTCTTGCTTTCCATGTTAGTAAGCTCATCCACCTCCTCTAGTTTGTCTCAATTCAGGAGATTCTTTCTTTTCTTCCTACAATAGATAAGTTATATGTAATAAATATATATAAGAAATATGTCTCCAAAAGAATATCCTGCCTACTCATGGCTCAGCCATGGAGTCCCTAGGTCCCACTGCCTGTGAGGAGTTTTCAGTCAGTGAATAAAGTCCCGTTTTAGTTCATGTTAATATTGATAAAGTTCTCCTTGACACATTATTGATCTCATAGAAGTAATGAAAGACCAGATAGGATCTCATGCTAAGAACCATGTCTCTGCTTCCAACGAGTCCTCAGGGTTGGGTAGGATCAACCTCAAACCCACTAGATCATATGTGCTTGTGAAAATGGTCTTGGGATTCCATGATGAAGGCAATTTCACCTACTCTGACACCAGTCCACAGTGTGTATAACAAGTCCTCAATACATATTTGCATTATTATATAATATAAGAGAAATTTAGAGTCGGAAGAGCCCATAGAAATCCTTTAGTTCAACTTAATTTTTCACATCAGAGACTTTATCCAAGATGACAGTCTGGAACAATTAGGTAGTGAATAAGCTGGGCAAGAAAGAAAGTGGGTTTCCTCAGGTCCGGTTTAGCATTCTTTCCCCTGCTTCCTTGCTGTAGGGCCATTGTGATGGGTAAATAAAAAGTGTCTAATGCAAGCCCAGTCATATAACTGCAGCATTGCTCTGAGAAAATTGTGGTCCATTTGGTTAGAATGCCTTAATGGAGAGTTCTAATTTGTGTAAATGTCTGAGACCTTGGGCAGGAAGGGAGACTCAGGCTGAGTCACTATGATTCTACCAGCAAACTCATATATCACTCACTGTTTCTGTAGGAGGAAGCCAGAGGTGATGGTGTCATGTGAACACCAACATGTATTTCTAAGGACTTTCCCAAAATAACAAATATTTATTATCCCAGGTGCACATCCCTTGAAGGCAGAGTGAGTATAATGAGCATAAGTCACACACTGTCTGTAAAATGATCACTGGGTATTTAGGGGTCCTGCAGCTGGCAGTTCATGAAGATGGCAGATGAAGTTTTCCTAGGCCATAAGGAAAACAATATTCTTTGAAAACATGATGGAGATGGAATTTTACACAAGGGATAACCTTATCTGTGCAATAGTTAATCCATGGAAGAGAGTCATTCATATGAATGATCACATTGAGTTCTGAAGGTCACACCTAAAAATTGCAAAAATTGACCTTCCCACCAGTAGAGGGAATTTTGCCCAGAGAAGAATTTGAGAATTCTTACTTTATGGGGAGTGGAGAACGGAATGGAAGATTCTCAGAATTAAAAAGTTTTCCACACATAAAAACACATTTCATATATATGCATATATTTATATTTTGAGTTGATATTCTTCACTATAGCTGTCTTTAAATCTTTTATGGTGGGAGAGGAGGAAGCACATGAGTTTTATTCTTTGTCCTTTTGTGGATCTAAGAGTAGGCTTCACAGAAATTAGGAAAGTCTTGGTCTTGGAAGTGAGGTGGTCTTGTTTTCCCAGGGACTATTTCTCTAGATCAGTTCTTTAGGACCAGTTTCTTTTTGGTACCATTCCCTGAGCACACACAATGTTTATGCTTCTCTGGATTTTTTCTCACAGAGGTCATCAGAAGATTCCAAGAAATTCATGTGGATGAGAAAGGGGTTTAGGAAGAGAGAGATAATTCTGGAAACTCACAGGATTGGAGAACTTCATCAATGAATCTTGGGGAAAGAACACTGTCATGGCATTTAGGAGAAATATGATGGAGTATGAAATGTGAAGCAGTGTTGACCAGGAAGTGGGAAGCATGACAGGATGGATAGTGGATTCTTTAGAGAAAACTATTCTGAGGCTATGAGGCAGCATTGCATTGGGGGACATGCCATCTATTTTGATTTGGGAAAATGAAAGCACTTCAAAAATAAACTCACATAGTTATATTTTCTGAGTTTGCAGCTTGATGATTTCTCAGAATTTCTATTCTGTCTTTTAATATTTTGCATTATATAAGACACACAGCATTCAAATAGATTTCTCAAAGCAAGTCAGATTTCTCTATGCAGATTTGTCCCTCAGAGACACAGGCTAAGAGAAAAGCATTTCCCCAGCGAGTTGCCTAGAGATGTGACCACAAGATGGTAGTGCACCTGTGCTGATGCAGAACACGTGGAGGGTTCATTTTGGTGCATCTGATGGACTAGACTATGGCAGCAACAGAGTCTTTTTCTTATTGGCTGGTAGACAATGTGGGAAAGTACTCTGTTAGAGGAAAGAAGGGACAGTCTGATAAGAGAGGGAGCTGAGCTGGCTGGAGGCTGCAATTCTGAACTTGAGCTTAACTGGGAGGAACCATGAAGACATCCATGGGAGCTTTAATGATGTTCTTGTGGCTGCAGCTTAACTGTGAGTTCAGAGTGTATTAGTGGATATTCTTCAGAAGTCAGACTGGCTTTACTCAGGTCAGTTGGTGTAGAAAAAGAGCATTCTGCAGCACAATAACCTGGAGTCTCTTTTCCTTTCTCTGACCTTTTCTTTCTGCACAGGGTTCAGCCAAGGAGAGAATGTGGAGCAGCATCCTCCTACCCTGAGTGTCCAGGAGGGAGGCAGCTCTTTTATCAACTGCAGTTATTCTGATGGTGGCTCAGACTACTTCCCCTGGTATAAGCAAGAACTTGGAAAAGGTCCCCAGCTCCTTATATACATTCGTTCAAGCATGGCTACAAAAGAAGACCAAAGGCTCACTGTCTCATTGAATGAGACGGCCAAACGTTTCTCCCTGCACATCAGAGACACCCAGCCTGAAGACTCAGCTGTGTACTTCTGCGCAGCAAGCACACATTGCTTCCCAGGCGCTTGTTGCCTGCACTCAAACCTGGGACTGGGGCAGCCCCCTGTCCTTTGACACAGACCTTCAAGGATAGCTTTTGTGCTGTTGTTTATCCACAAGTGGAAGCTAACATATTAGACATTAAAAGCATATAAGAGGAAGAGTAAGCCAATGATGACCTGGACAGAGCTAGAACATTTTGTTAGATGACTGTTGCCTAATGGATTCTTGAAGGTAGTTAGTAATGTTTTATTGAAATCTGGGTTTTAAAGATAAATTTACTTTTGCTATTCAGGCTCCTTTTCTATAAATAACTCCGTAGTACCAGTGAACAGTCCTTACTATGGATAGACTCAAACACTGTGTTTCAAAGGTAGCATTTATGATATTTCTGATTCTGAAACATAATTGGACATTTAGAAATATTGAAAGTACAAATATGAAAATGAAAATTATGTGATCACATAATGTTGCTATTATTATTTTTAGACTCTAAAGTTCCTTATTATAATTATGATCGTGATCTTTTTACTTTATATATTTTGATTTGAGCATGACCCTTTCATCAATTTTTTCCTCAAAGATCTGCTTTATTTTATTTTATTTTTTAATTTAGTCATTTAGCATGTGTTTTAAAATAGCTCTGTGAGATATTTTACTTAATTACATTTTCGTATTAATTTTGTCCCTCTGTATTTCAGGCAAAATTTGAGAGCCATTGCTATGTGCTTTGATTGCTTTCTTGTTCAGAAATTTTGTCACGGGTTTTCCTTTAGAGCCCAGGGATGGTATGTACTATTTGTGTGTTTGAGGGAAATTAAGCAGGGAGTGGTTTGACAATGTGAGCTTCAGCTAAAACTCAGAAATCTATTCTCATTTACAAAATTCTGTATCTGTTCACAAAAACGCTTTCATAGAATTTAGGAGACAATTTTGTATTTCCTTCATTGCTATATTTTCAGTAGGTACAACAAATTTTTTCACATAATTCATTATCAGTAGATGTTAATGAAAGAAGGATAGAAGAATTCTGCTACCCATAGAGAATTCTGCTTTATGATTGGATTGAATTTGTAAATTTATTTGTGACAAATAAAAGTCCTTGAAGTGTCTGATTATTTGTTTTTATTTTTGTATTGTATTTTATTTTATTGTAATTATTTGATTATTTAATTGTTTTACAACATACTGTTTCTTTCTATTTATATATGTCTCTTTTTTAATAGTGCTCAGTGGTTCAAAGATAATTCAATTTTTCCTGGACTTGTAATTTTTTGTTATCATTATAATGAAAACTTTTCTTTCTGACATTCATGGGAAAATATTTATATGTATGTATCAGCCACCTTACTACTTTTAAAAAGATTTTATTTATTTATTTGACAGAGAGAGAGATCATAAGTAGGTAGACAGGCAGGCAGAGAGAGAGGAGGGAAGCAGGCTCCCTGCTGAGCAGAGAGCCTGATGCAGGGCTCAATCCCAGGACCTTGGGATCATGACCTGAGCTGAAGATAAGGTGCCCTTAAAGTTTTATTTATTTATTTGTCATAGAGAGAGAACCCAAGCAGGGAGAGCAGCAGGCAGGGGAGAAGCAGGTTTCCTGCTAAGCAAGGAGCATCATGTGGGACTCAATCCCAGGACCCTGGGGTCATGATCTGAGCAAAAGGCAGAGGATTAACCCACTGAGCCACCCAGGTGCAGCTTAGCCCCCTTATTATTAGTAGTAGATTGCACAAAGGCATTTGGAATAATGGCTAATGTAAAGATGACCTGTTACAAACCTCCCTGACACATATATTCACATTTCACAGAATTAAACATTGTTAATCACAACCTTCTTTTTTTAAAAAAGCTATTTCTCTAGTATTGTGGAGACATCAATGGAGCTAATGAAGTTGTGTAAATATTTAATTCTCTCATTCTCCCACCTCTGCTCAAGGGTAGGCTCCTTACAGTGTTCCTCCAGGTCTTCCTCACTAAGGATGACTATAATTGGCAATTGTCATGGTGAGAGTGCTTTCTCTTAGCGGAGTTACATTTGTGTGTTATTTGCTCACTGGCTTTTTCTTATTGGGAAACACATCAAATTAAATTCAGCTTATCACATCTGACCAAAGGAGGTTAGAACAGTAGCCCAACACATCTATGGGCTTGATTCTTTCCCTCCTTATACCGCCAGGTCCTGTGCAGTAGAGGGAAGATGACTCCTGGCGGGTGCCTTTCCTCCAAGCCCGATAATGGAGTCAGAAGGAAGCATGCTTCTATATTATTCATTCGTTTCCTCTTAAGTCCAGTTAGAAGCAAGAGAGAGGGTGCAGTTCCTTCAGGTTTGAATGCTTGATCATATTGAGGTGAGAATTGATGCAGTGGGAAGAAAAGAAGTATTTTAGCACAAGTGTGCACTGAGTCTCAGATCCAGACACATTTAAGTTTAAACCTTTATGCTTGGTGTATTTGTTTCTTACGTCCTGAGACAAGGTAGTACAAATTTTTTTTTAATTTTTAATTTTTTATAAACATATGTTTTTATCCCCAGGGGTACAGGTCTGTGAATCACCAGGTTTACACACTTCACAGCACTCACCAAAGCACATACCCTCCCCAATGTCCATAATCCCACCCCCTTCTCCCAAACCCCCTCCCCCCATCAACCCTCAGTTTGTTTTGTGAGATTAAGAGTCACTTATGGTTTGTCTCCCTCCCAATCCCATCTTGTTTCATTTATTCTTCTCCTACCCACTTAAGCCCCCATGTTGCATCACCAATTCCTCATATCAGGGAGATCATATGATAGTTGTCTTTCTCTGCTTGATTTATTTCGCTAAGCATGATATGCTCTAGTTCCATCCATGTTGTCGCAAATGGCAAAATTTCATTTCTTTTGATGGCTGCATAGTATTCCATTGTGTATATATACCACATCTTCTTGATCCATTCATCTGTTGATGGACATGTAGGTTCTTTCCATAGTTTGGCTATTGTGGACATTGCTGCTATAAACATTCGGGTGCACGTGCCCCTTTGGATCACTACATTTGTATCTTTAGGGTAAGTACCCAGTAGTGCAACTGCTGGGTCATAGGGCAGTTCTATTTTCAACATTTTGAGGAACTTCCATGCTGTTTTCCAGAGTGGCTGCACCAGCTTGCATTCCCACCAACAGTGTAGGAGGGTTCCCCTTTCTCCGCATCCTCGCCAGCATCTGTCATTTCCTGACTTGTTGATCAAATATTTTTTTTAAAGATTTTATTTATCCATTTGACAGAGAGAAATCACAAATAGACAGAGAGGCAGGCAGAGAGAGAGAGAGAGGGAAGCAGACTCCTTCTGAGCAGAAAGCCCGATGCGGGACTCATCCCAGGACCCTGAGATCATGACCTGAGCCAAAGGCAGCGGCTTAACCCACTGAGCCACCCAGGCACCCCAAGGTAGTACAAATTTTTAAGCCTCTTCTTGATCCTGTTAAGCCAAACTAGGTGCTGAAAGTCTCCCTTTTGTTTGCTTTCTCTAGGACGGTGCTGACTGAACTTGTGTGATTTCTCCCAATCGGGGAGAGTGGATCTACTCTCTGCGCATGCTCAATAGCCCCTTACAAAAGCTCACTGCTGTTGTCACCCTGTGTGCACTGGTGGGAGGCCACAGGATGGGATAATGTATGGGTGAGGGGCTGGGTGTTGTGTTTAGGGTTTAGTCTAATTCAGCTTGGTTGTTGTGGGTGTTCCATACTCATATTTACTTTCTGAAGGTCTACTCTATGAGGTAGTTTGTACTAGTATTTGTTCCTTCTTATTAACACCTCTAGCATAGGTGTTCTCAGTTTGCACACTGGAAGTTTACTTGCTTCCCACCAGTCTTACCCACAAATGCTCATAATTAGGAGCTCTTAGGGGAACACTGTGAAGGAGCAGAGTGTGAATTTTCCACTTCGTTTCTGTCCTTGACTTCAATACTCCTTCAAAATCACTTTTTGCCAACACCTGGCTCAGTTTGCACACTTCCCAGAACTCTTTGTTTGTTTAATGTTCCACACTACATCTCTAACCCCATTCCTGGAGTGCCTTAAATTTTGGATAGTAATGGATGGTTGATTATTGGTCTTGCATTCTAATACTCTCATATTTGATTTGAAGGCTGATGTGTAGAGTAGAAATCTTAAAAAGAATCTCTTAAAATGTTTTTAATTATAAAATTTTACCATTTTAACATAAATTTACCATTTTAACAGTTTTTAAGTGTAGAATTTACTGATATGAAATACATTTACATTGTTGGTCAACAGCAACACCATTGATTTCTAGAATTCTTTTCATCTTGAAAAACAAAATATTTGTACTCATTAAACAATAACTCTACATTACTCCATCCCTCCAGTCCTTGGGAACTACCATTCTGATTTCTCTTTTGCTGAGTTTGACTAGTTTAGATATCTCATAGAAGTCGATTCTGCAGTATGGGTCATTTTGTGACATTTCATTTAAAATTATCTCTTCAGGATTCATCTATATTGCAGCTTGAAATTCTTTCCTTTTCAAGGTTGAATAATCTCCCAGTGTATGTCATATCCCATTTTGTTTATCCATTCCTATCTGTTGATGGACTTTGGGGTTGCTTCCACTTTTTGGTAGAAGTAGGAATTCAGAAACATCTCAATATTTTTGATATATAGACAAATTCTTCCCATTTTTGAGTATACACCAGAAGTGGATTGCTGAAGGCAATTCTGTTTCTAGGTTTTTGAGAAAGGTTTATACTTGTTAACTGGAACAACTAGACTGGGTCACCACAAGAAATTGTCAAGGAATAGAATGATCACTAGTCATAAGTGGAGCTCCAATATCACTGAATCACAAAATCCTAGAATGGTTTGTCCCTTTTGCTACAGTCCATTGCATAGATCAGGTGTCAATAATTGGTCTGAATGGAATGATGAATCCTCAACTCAGGAGTCAGCTCCTGAATAGCAGTTTGGGCATCCATTATAATATATTTCCTTTCCAGTTTTGGTAAAGGGGCCAAACCTGCACATATCTGAATCTCTTTCTTAGTTCCAATTATATAATAAAGAGCCTGTTAAAGAGTGTCTTAAAATATTTCAAAGGCTTTGGAAGAAGTCATTTTGCTACTCTGCAGTCTCTCTTCCATTTTTTCTCTGTCAACATCTTTAGTGGCAAATACAGGAAATGGTTTTTTTGTTTGTTTGTTTGTCTGTTTTGTTTTGTTTTTCATTTTAAAGAATAGTACATTATTGAATAAGTTTTATTATCAGAAAAATAAGCTTCAATCTTCAATGATGGGCAGATTATATGGTGGAAAGCAAAGGAAATTGCTTTCCATACTGATGGAATGATTTCTACTAAATGAAAAAAGTCATACAAGTATATTCACAAATATAGCATCTATCTCAAAACATTTCACATGATTATTCACATCACTCATACAATGACATAAGAATCTGTCATTCTGTCAGATTGATTTGATAAAATATACCAGTAGTGAAAAAAATACAAAATCTTCTAACAAAAATTAATAAAAATGTACAAGACTGTCCTTGCATACCTCAGAGAAATTATTTCTTATATACATACTCCTAAAACTTAGGATTGGTTTATATGAATAGCATACCAAGAAAAGATGAAAAAATAGTCATTTTAGAAATAACTCTGTTTACTCCCATACCACAAAGATCATATGAGGATTTAAACAGCAATCATGGATTTTGAATATATATATATATATATATGTATATTCTTTATATATATAATCTTACCTATAAAAACAGTAATATACAAACTTCAAACTAAAAGTTTATGCAAAGTAACACACAATGTTCTAAATATTTTTAAAGATTTTATTTATTTATTTAACAGAGAGAGACACAGCAAAAGAGAAAACATAGCAGAGAGAGTGGGAGAGGGAGAAGCAAGCTCCCCGTGGAGCAGGGAGACTGATGTGGGGCTCCATCCCAGGACCTTGGGATCATGACCTGAGCCAAAGGCAGATGCTGAACAATTGCGCCACCCAGGTACCCCCCAAATTTTCTAAATCTTAAGGAAACTTTAAAATACCTCTTCTATTTGTAAATAAAAAGCAGAATAAAGCTGATCTGATCACCTTATTAGGTAATTTATTCTGGAAACTTGTTAATAAAGTATTGGTGGGAATTCTTATTCTTCATTATGCTGTCACCTGAAGCACTCAATCATTTTCTTCAGTAAAGGAATAAGTAAACGAATAGACTATATGTCAGTTACCACGTGTTACAACCAGTCTAACTCTGACAATAACAGGAGTGGCCACAAAGTGCCTCAGAGTTGGCAGTGTCTTGAATTTCTCACTGAAGGATTGGGTCAACCTACCTTTGGAACAATTTTATCAGTAGACAGCAACAATAAGTGTCTTTTTATCCTGTTTTCTTAAAGTCCATATCACTAGTCTTTAACAGATAGCAATGAGATAGCTCTAGCAGATAAAGCAGGAAAGGAACTATGTTGTAGAAGAAGCATTTATCCATCTTTGATACAAGCTTCTCAATTAATTACTGAAGAGGTGTCAACTCATGCCTATCAATCAGATTAAACTCCTGAACAAAGAAAATAAAGGGCTTAAGGGAGGTGTTGAGGTGGACCTCCTCTCATAGCTGCATCACAGAATCAAACTGCTGGTGCTGAATATGCATAAACCCAGAAAAATCCTTTGAAGCATCTTTGCCATAGACATAAAGTTTTTTGGAAAGGGGACACCAATCTTAGAAGGCAAAGACTTACATCATCAAGCTGATCCTGAACCCAAACATTTGATTGGCTTTTTGATATTAGTACCATTTTCCCAATGATATTCGTATCTTGGACCTGCAGACCTGACTGGACAGCTTGCCTCAGTGCAGAATTCTGTAATAGTTCCATACAGCATGTTGATCAGGTTGAAGAAATCTACAGTGTTAACTGCAATCCATTCACTGAAGTCCTCTCTCTCTGGCAACATAAGAGTTTGTCTCAGATTTCCACTTCTTAGAGTTGCTTCTGCCTGTTTTAAGAGCTGATGAGAACCCTCAGGCATATTCTTCTTTGGTTTGAATATTTTAGAAGAATGGCAGCTGAAGAGGTAGCTCAACTTCTATCCTCAGAGGAGAGGGACCGCTGGCCCCCAGTGCTGCCTGGATTCAGAGCCCAGGCAGGCACCATAAGGAAGCAAACAGTCCTCAACTCTTGGCCCATGAAAGTACAGGGTGCCCCTGCTATGAACCACAGGTCTAGCAGGAGCAAGTTGCTATGCTGGCCTCCCCCACCTTGCTGACCTGAAAATCAGGGAACAGGCTTTTTTCTATCATCTATCTCTGTGTTCAGAAGTATTAGCTCTGCCATCAAGTTCTTGATACTTTTGAGCTTGCTTTATTCATTTTTATTTTTATTTATTTTTAAATATTTTACTTATTTAACTGAGAGAGAGAGAGATACAGAGCAGAAGCAGAGGGAGCTGCAGGCTCCCTGCTGAGCAAGTAGAAGATGTGGGACTTGATCCTAGGACCCTGGGATCATGACCTGAACAGAAGGCAACTGCTTAACTGTCTGAATCACCCAGGTGCCCCTTGAGCTTGTTTTATTATTTGTAAATTTGGGAGAATGATATCTTCTTTAATATTTTGTTGTGACAGCATATCAGTAATATATCTGAAGAGACTGGCACATAGAAGATGAGCGATTTAGGAAGGTACCTCAATACGTACAGAAGAAGTGTCTGACAAATCCAGATTCATTCCTGAGAGAAATTCCCAGGGAATAAGGAACTGAAGGAAATTTCCTTAATGAAAAAGGGCTCAACCAAAAACCTGCATCAGATGTCATAGTTGGTGGTGAAAACCTCAATGCTTTCTCCTTAGTTTCAGTACTAAGGCGAGAGTTTTGGCTCTCACCACTTCTATTTCATATCGAAGTAGAGGTTCCAGCCAATGCAATACAGCATGGAGAAGAAACAAACGCCACACAGTCTGGAAAGGGGGAAGTGAACATATCTTTTGACAACCAATATAACTGTCTGAGCACAAAACTCAAGATAACCTACAAAATAGCTACTAGAACAAATTGGTTTAAGAAAGTCAAATGTATGCCTACCATATGACCCACCTGTTGTGCTCCCAGAAATTGATCCAAGAGAAATGAAAGCACATGTCTATAAAACATCTTATACACAAATGTTCATAGCAGCTTTATTTCTAAGAGCCCCATTGAGATTAATTGAGGTGGTCAGCAACAGGTGAATAGACAAGTTGTTTTATAGGCATATGATGGGGTAGTACAGAGCAACAGAAAGAAACAAAGTCTTGATAAACATGACTAGGGAAGAATCTCAAAATATTTATGCTGAGAAGAAGCATACGATTCCATTTATGCAAAATTATAAAATATGCAAACTAATTCATGACAGGAAAGTTCCCTGGGAATGGGGATGAGGAGGGTTGAGAGGAGGATTACAAAGTGACATGAAGAAACTTTTGGGGTGATGTATGTGTTCATTTTCTCAACTGTAGTGACGGCTTCACAAATACATACATACATCAAATCCTATAGAATTGTTGAATTTGCTGCACTTTATTGTTATGTAAATTATGTATTAATAACAGCCATTCAATATCATTCTATGCACTATTTTCCCTCACTGCAGTGCCAGTCTTCTTGTGTCACATAAAATGCAAAATATTTCTCCTGTAGGCTTTCATTGGCCTGAAAGTATATATATATTTTTTAATTTATGCCTAATGACTTTCTGCATCCAAGTGTTATACTGTTTATTTTCAACCAGCATCATCCCAACCTATTTAGCATTGTCCCAGAGATCTTTTTTTTTTTCTTAAGATTTCTATTTATTTGAAAGAGAAAGATACAGTGAGAAAGGGAGATAAGCAGGGGAGAGGAAGAGGGAGAAGCAGGCTTCCTGCTGAGCAGGGAGCCTGATGTGGGGCTTGATCCCAAGACCATAGGATCATGACCCCAGCAGAAGGCAGAGGCGCAATGACAGAGCCACCCATGTGCCCCGTCCCTGCATATCTGAAGAGACGTTTGTAGTGGCTTGTCTAAAATTGCTTTCTAGCATAATTTTGAGGCAGGTTCTGACAATGTGATTTGGAAGGGGAAGGGGAAGGGAACGGATACATGAACGGAAAGTGTCCAGGCCTGAATTTCTTACTTCACTATATATATGGGAAATTGTTCCCATGTTGGCTCTGGACTATGATATTCCTCCACCTGAATGTGTGGGGAATCGCTTCCAGGAAACAGCTGAGCTAAGCTTCCTAATGTGTCTAGAGTATATGTTTACAGGGCTTAATAGAAGATGTGTCCACTTCTAGAAATTTTTTTCTGATAATCCCGATTTCTTACCTTTTGGGAAAAATTATTTGATTAATGTTTGGCAACAAAAAGTGTCAGATGGATGATAATAGAAAGCATCCTTGAGGTTAAACCTGTTAAGAAGATAGGATTAGTATTTGTTGCTGAATTCACATACAGTAGTCACCTTATGTTGGAGTGAATAAAACTGTGAGAACATAAACTCTCAAATCATTCTATAGGGATTTGATGACTCCATGTATGAATTTATTCTGTCTGAAATTCCTATTTTTCACTTTTTAATTATTCTAAAAGTCAGGAATATTTGACTATTAGATAGTGTGGCTTCTGAAACTTTTTATTAAAATAGTATTTATTGCAATTGCTAGTAGTTTAAGAATAAGTAAATACGACATTTCAAATAAATGCTATTTGTTCATTATATTTGTTTAATTTAAAAATATTTATTGAGTACTTAAAAATTGAGTCACTGTTCTAAATATTGCATAAAGTGCCAAAAACACAGAATCAGTCACCAATGACTTGACTTCCTCTTACTATTTCTGTATTAAACTCCAGCTCCTTTTCTGGCAGTCAGTAGGTAATAGGCCAGCCCACATGGACACATGAGAATATGAAGTACTGTAATAAAATGCTTCTGAAGATTGTTACCCTCCCAGGTACAGAAATGCCCCGGGATGCTGTGTTAAAGAAGTTCCATATCAGGCAGTATCTTAAAAACAAAACAGACCTAAGAAGTCAGGATTGCTGTTGTTCAGACTTTCAAAGGCCACCTGAAGCCTGACATGTGCCTCATGACATTAGGGATGAAACAGATGGCTGACTTGGGGAGGATTCTGGCCAACATGCATGCATTTTAGTCCCTGTCTACCAGGGAGTGTAGCTTCCTACCACAGTGACATTTCCTGTATGAAATCTGGGTTTCTACTGATCATTTCTTTCACTTCAACCTTCTCCATAGTAAGAATGAAGAACATTATTTAGGTGATGCTCCAGAGATGAAGTTTTCTCCAGGCTTCATGACTGTGGTACTCTTAATGCTTGGTAAGTACCATTCCTCTTAAAATTTGGATTCTTTCTTCCATGGTGTCAGCAAAACCTTTAACTATTATTTCTTCATGAGTTTTATGCCCAAGGTGACACAGATCTCCTTTCTCTTTCCTCAGAACAAACCCATGGAGTCTCAGTGACTCAGACTGAAGGCCAAGTGACCCTCTTAGAAGAGTCTTCCCTGACTGTGAACTGCACTTATTCAGCATCAGGATACTTTACTCTTTTCTGGTATGTCCAGTATCCCGGTGAAGGTCTACAGCTCTTCCTGAAAGCCTTGAGGGACAAGGAGAAGAAAAGCAACAAAGGATTTGAAGCCACCTTTGACAGCAAATCGAAAGTCTTCCACTTGGAGAAAGGCTCAGTGCAAGCTTCAGATTCAGCTGTGTGCTACTGTGCCCTGAGTGACACAGTGACAGGTACTGCAGGAGGAGCTGAGCACAAACTGAGCTGATCAGAACAGGGGCCTGGAAGCTGCGTGTCTTTTCCTGATGCAGTCTGGTTCCAGCACAATCTGTTTTTTGTCCATCAGTGTCTGGTTGATACAAAATCATACAAGTGACTAGAGCATAGGAACCAGCAGTAACATTCCCCAATGCCAGGTGGTCCTTAGTGACATTGAAAACAGTTCAATGCCAAGAGTTCCTCAGCCAGGGTGTAACTAATTTCAAGGTAGAATTACACAACAATGAAGTGGTCTTGGAGTGTCCACTAGGTTAAGTGTCTGACTCTTGATCTGCTCAGGTTATGATCTCAGGTTTGTTTGATCGAGCCCCAACATCAGACTCCCTGCATTCTGGGTTGGAATTCTGCTTCTCTCTATTTCTCCCTGTCCTTTTGCCCTCTCCCATTGACTCTATCTCTCTCTCTTTCTCTCCAAAATAAATAAAACTTTAAAATAAACAGTTATGGATGAATTGGTCTCTTGTTCATCTTTGTGGTGAAATTCCAGGCTGAGAAGTTGTTCAGGCCACCCTGGTGTGTGTTGCTTTGTCTATGACACTTCTAGATACACACAATGTCCCTGAAAATGTGACTTTTTCCAAATATCTTCCTGACTGAGTATAAGCAAGAGAGGTGATGGGAGAGCTTCAGTCCAGAGCAGATTTTATTAGAGAAAGAATGGAACAGAAGAAAGAAGGAGGAACAGATGTACCTGAACAAGGAAAAGAGGGCCAGCCATCTCTGCCATGGTTTCTTTTCTAGTAAATCAGGTGATAGACACAGACTGATATTCAACATAAGGGCTGGGGAAAGAAACAGAATGGAGGAAGAGGTTCATGTTATGGCCAGATAAATAGCTCAGTTCGATTTCTGACGGTAAGAACTCAAGTGAGATCATTGTCAGCGCCCAGGAAATATGGTGAGAGAAAATGCTCTTACACTGATGTTTCCTAACAATACAGATTGATAGGTGATACAGGAGGAAAATCCTATAGATTTCTCTAACTAGAGATTAACTCTAGATTTTTGCAATGTCTCACAGAGAGCCACAAGTCAGGGAATTGGGGAAATGCAAAGGATTCAGGAATGTTGTGCAAAAAGTAATAAAGACCCCAGTATGTACCCTCAACTCTATGGTCGACTAATCTTTGACAAAGCAGGAAAGAATGTCCAATGGAAGAAGAAGTCTCTTCAATCAATGGTGCTTGGAAAACTGGACAGTCACATGCAGAAGAATGAACCTGGCCCACTCTGTTACACCATACACAAAGATAAACTCTCATCAAAATGGATGAGAGACATACATGTGAGGCAGGAATCCATTAAAATCCTAGAGGAGAACATTGGCAGAGTAACTTCTTCAACATTGGCCACAGAAAGTTCTTTCAAGATAAGTCTCTAAAGGTAAGGGAAACAAAAGCATAAATGATCTTTTGGTACTTCATCAAGATTAAAAGCTTCTGCACAGCAAAGGAAACAGTCAACAAAAGTAAGAGGCAACCCACGGAATGGGAGAAGATATTTGCAAATTACATTTCAGATAAAGGGTTTGTATTCAAGATCTATAAAGCACTTTTCAAATTCAACATGCAAAAAATAATAACCCAGTCTGAGGGTTGCTGGGGGGAGGGGGTTTGGGAGAAGGGGGTGGGATTATGGACATTGGGGAGGGTATGTGCTTTGGTGAGTGCTGTGAAGTGTGTAAACCTGGTGATTCACAGACCTGTACCCCTGGGGATAAAAATATATGTTTATAAAAAATAAAAAATTTAAAAAAAAAAGATGAGCAGAAGACATAACAGACATTTCTCCCAGAAGACATACAAATGGCTAACAGACACATGAAAAAAATGTTCAATATCACTAGCCATCATTGAAATACCAATCAAAACCACAGTGAGATACCATCTTACATCAGTCAGAATGGCAAAAACTAACAAGACAAGAAAGAACAAGTGTTGGTGATGATATGAAGAAAGGGGAGCCCTCTTACACTGTTGGGAATGCAAGCTGGTACAGAAACTCTGGAAAACAGTATAGAGGTTTCTCAAGACATTAAAAGTAGAGCTAACCTACAACCCAGCAATTGCACTACTAGGTATTTATCCTGAAGATAAAGGTGTAGTGAAATAAGGGGCACAGGCATCCCAATGTTCATAACATTAATGTCTACAATAGCCAAACTGTGGAAGGAGCTTAGATATCCTTCAACAGATGAATAGATAAAGAAGATATGGTTCATATATATAATGGAATTTACTCAGCCATCAGAAAAGTTGAATACTTACCATTTGCACTGACATGGATGGAACTGGAAGGGATTAAGCTAAGTGAAATAAGTGAAGCTGAGAAAGACAATTATCGTATGGTTTCACTCATATATGGAGCATATGGAATAGTCTAGAGGACCATAGGGGAAAGGAGGAAAAATTGGATGGGAAGAAATCAGAGAGGAAGATAAACCATGAGAAACTCTGGACTCAGGGAAACAAACCAAATGATACAGAATGGAGGGGTGGGGTAACTAGGTGATGGGCATTAAGGAGGGCATGATGTTGTGATTAGCACGGGGTGTTATATGCAAGTAATGAATCTTTGAAGAGCACATCAAAAAAACTAATGTTGTACTATATGTTGGCTAACTGAACATAAGAAAAAACGTAATAGAAAAAAGCAATGTCTGTATTGTACTGCATCACTTTGCCAATATGGTTGCAATCTTCTTTGTTTTTTAAGTATTTTTAATGACTTATTTATTTTAGGAGGACTTACAGAAAGGTGTACCCAAAATGTTTATTTGTGTTATAACCACGTCTAAATAAATATTGTCCATTTCCTAGTGATCAAAATCTAGCAAAACACCTTGAAACATCAACTCCAAATTATCAAGATGAGGAACGACTTAGGGTAGTAAGTGACAAAGGGTCAGAACTGGGATTGTTAGTCAAAAGGGATTTTAGACTATAGGTAATAATGACTTTAATAATTCATACATTCACAAATTCCCGCTTTTGTTAAAAGCAATAAAGAGTCATAAAAGCCTTCATAAAGGTTTATGCATATTCCCTTCTATTCTTGTCACCAAAAAGGGGAAAGGAGAGAATGCTCAACTTCTATATAACATTTTGACCAGGAACCTGAAGTACAAGCATTTCTCCCTTCTCTGGGATCAGGTAGTTTTTAGTTTTCACTCCTCTGAGTCCTGCTCCTTGACCCTATTAGAGTTATGTATAGTTTTGTTTTTACCCATAGATTGTAAACTAGTGTGTTATTTTCTTTTATATATTCTTTTAAAAATTTATTCATTCATTCTTTCATTCATTCACAGTTTTTTTTCACTTTCAGAAAAAATTCATTTTAACTGGTTTTAGACTCATTTACCATTACCTTCTGAATCAGCTCTTAATGCGATAGTCAAAAGAGTGCATTTCTACCCACTTAAGCCTGAGTGCTGTGAAGTGTGTAAACCTGGTGATTCACAGACCTGTACCCCTGGGGATAAAAATATATGTTTATAAAAATAAAAAATTTAAAAAAAAAAAAAAAAGAGTGCATTTCTTTTGCTTGTGAGCTGTCTGTTCCAGGAAATAGTCATTTGTCCTTTGTGAAAATCTCACCACCAACTCTTATTACATTCTGTCCATCTAAATTTGGGTAATTAAATGCACTTATTGTTATTTCTTGGCCTAATATTACTGCTTCTCCAGACTTTTTTTAAAAATTAACATATAAAGTACTATTTGTGTCAGGGGTACAGTTCTGTGATTCATCGGTCTTACCCAATTCACAGCACTCACCGTAGCTCATATCCTCCCCAATATCCACCCCCATAATCCCATCCCTCCCACCCCCTTCCTCTCCAGCAACCCTCAGTTTGTTTCCTGAGATTAAGATTCTCTTATGGTTTGTCTCCCTTTCTGGTTTTGTCTTGTTTCATATTTTTCTCTCCCTTTCCCTATTATCCTGTCTTGTTTCTCAAATTCCTCATATCAGTGTGATCATATGATATTTGTCTCTCTCCGATTACCTATTTCACTTAATATGATACCCTCTAGTTCCATCCACATCATTGCAAATGGCAGTATTTCGTTTCTTTTGATGGCTTCATAGTATCCCATTGTGTATATATACTATATCTTCTTTATCCATTCATCTGTTGATATATGTCTAGTTTCTTTCCACAGTTTGGCCATTGTGGACATTGCTCCCACAGCCATTGGGGTGCACATGCCCCTTTGGATCCCCACAATTGTACCTTTAGGGTAAATACACAGTAGTGCAGTTGCTGGATCATAGGGTAGCTCTATTTTCAACTTTTTGAGGAACCTCCTTACTGTTTTCCAGAGTGGCTGCACCAGCTTGCATTCCCACCAGCAATGTAGGAGGTTCCCCTTTCTCTGCATCCTCACCAACATCTGTCTTTTCCTGACTGGTTAATTTTAGCCATTCTCACTGGTGTGAGGTGGTATCTCACTTAACTCACAGTTTTTATTTAAATTCCAGTTAGTTAATATACAGTGTTATATTAGTGTCAGGTGTACAATATAGTGATTCAATACTTCCACAGAACACCCAGTGTTCATCAGGACAAAAGCACTGCTTCATCCCCTCAGCTATTGAACCCATACCCCAACCTCTCCCTTTTGGTGACCATCACTTTGATCTCTCTAATTAAGACTCTGTTTCTTGATTTATCTCTCTATGTCTTATATTTTTCCCTTTGCTTGTTTGATTTGTTTCTTAAATTCTGTATGAGTTAATATTATATAGTATTGTTCTTTCTCTGACTGACTTACTTCCCTCAGCATTATACTCTCTAGCTCCATTCATGTCATTGCAAATGGCAAGATTCCACTCTTTTTATGGGCTGAATAATATATATTCCATTACACTTTCATAAATCCTAAACATCTAGTAAATTACCCCATTGAAACTGAAAGCTCAAGGAGTACTTTATTTTTTGACTAAGGTCAAGAAATTAAATAAGTAGCACAAGATGAGACTTACTAAATTATTTTCTGATATTAATTTCCATGCAATTCCATTTTAAAAGTAGGATGTGGTTCACTTGTAATCCCCATTCAGTCTAAGCATTTATCTTCTTTTCTGATCATCTGCTTTTCCTTCATCAGGAAGCCTGGAATGAATGGGGCTGGGAATTGTTTCTCCTGAATGGCTTGATCTGAAGTGTTTTTGTCACCCTCGTCAGTCCTCTAGAAGGCACTCTAGACCTTAAAAGAAACAAGACTTTCTGATGGTCCAAACTTGAACAGTTAAAGAGAGAACAGAAATCATGTGAGCCCGTCCAATTATAGATAGCAAAGGTAGGGAAGACAGGGGACAGAGTCTGTGTAAAGTTCACCTCAGGTTTTCATTTCTGCCATTTCAGGTCAACTTCAGACATCTGGAGGACATGTCTCTAGAAATCTATCATACAGATATTTCTTCACAGGTACCAGGATAGGATTATTTCTGGGTATTGTGAGCCTGGAAACTCAACAGAAAAATCCCATTACCTGTTGTCAATTGTTATGAATAAAAACTCCCAACTTACTGGCCTTGGAAGTATCTTAATATCCCAGACACACTACCTTTTCATGTATCTCTGCTGAAAGTGGAGAGAATAAGAATGAAGAGAAGAAGAGAAGAAGCATAAGGAACATAAAGAGAAGGAAAGGGAGAGAACAACATTGACTTTGAACAGCAACAAGTGGCCCAGTCAGACTCAGCTGTGTGGAAGTGCAGGGTCCATGAATTGCACAGGAGAGGTGGAGATATGAGATTTGATGTCCTCTATCTCAGAGAGGACAATATCTTAAATCCTATTTTTCACCAAGAAATTATGGTTGGAATCATGTTCTATGCAGATGGTGACTGTCTGTTTTGTTTCTGGAGCTCTCTTAATTTCAAGAAGGTGTATTTACTTCTGCAATACACAATGCATGCTATCAGATAGTTTCCCCTTGTCTGTATTTTTATATAATTGAATTCTCACATTGTCTGTCAGACTATGATATTAGGGGAATGGTGTCATTCTTACTTACGATGCTTTGAAATTCTAGGTAACCCTGTAGGCAATGACTCTTCTAGAAATATCATTCACCTTTCCTCACACACTAACTCAAAAGTATTTTTTTAAGATTTTATTTATTTATTCAACAGACAGAGATCACAAGTAGGCAGAGAGACAGGTAGAGAAAGAGCAAGAAGCAGACTCCTGGCTGAGCAGAGAGCTGGACATGGGGCTCGATCCAAGGACCCTGGGATTATGACCTGAGCTGAAGGCAGAGGCTTTAACTCACTGAGCCACCCAGGCGTCCTTCTTCCATAAAGTATTTTAAGAAAGAAAAACCACCATTTATCTTCCTATATTAGAAATATTGCCCCTACCTCCCTTCACTGTTGGCCAGCACAGTTTTGAAGACATGATTGTGCACTGTCCTGGGTCACTGTGGGTGGAGTCTGGAGTCCTGTGAATGACAGGATTGAGGTGTGATTGGTTCTCGGGCGGTTCTGTTGAAAGGAATTGGCTGTAAGACACAGTTTCTCTGAATCCAAGACTCTGCTCTGCATGGTAGGCAGATGTACCTCATCAAGTAGACAAGGAATCATGAGGAGACATTGGGGAGCTCTTCTGGGGCTCCTGTGCATCCAGATTTGCAGTGAGTGGGAATGTTCCTCATGGGTATTCGGGTGGAGTCCACAGCCCACAGCCCATAGTGGTGGAAGGAACTCCAAGAGGGTCCTACAACCTCAGAGGTGTGTCTTAGGATATTTTGCAAATTTGAAAACTGCATTAGTGACCTCCTGGTGACATCACTTGTGTTTGTTTTTCTCTTTCCACACAGGGGTGCGAGGGATGACTGTGGAGCAGAGCCCTTCAGCCCTGAGCCAGGAGGAGGGAGCCATCTCTATTCTCAGGTGAAATTTTTCCCAAACTGCGAACAATGTGCAGTGGTTCTGACAGCACCCTGAGGGCAGCGGTCTCACCCGGCTATTTTACATCGCTTCAGGGATGAAGCAGAGTGGGAGGTTAAACTGCACAGTGAATACTAGGGAACGGTCCAGCACCCTCCACATCGGGGCCTCCTGACTGGAAGACTCAGCCACGTACCTGTGTGCAGCCCAGGCACAATGCTCCCTGGTGATCTGCAGCCTGCACCCAAACTGTGCAGCACCTGCAGCCCCCGCCCTTCCCCCGGGCGGGCATTTGCCCCACAGCAGATTTTGCACATGTTCAGACTTTCAGATTTACCTTAGGGCATGTTTTTCCTCCTAAAATTAGACCCATCAGGGCTGTCCTTTCATTTGCTTTTCTTGCCCTTCTTCTTTCCAGAAAGCCCTTTGCAGGTAAAAAATTTCTTCGAAGGAGCTACTGGATCAAGTGACAGAGATGCTCCTATCTAGTGTCCTGGAAAAACAGATCTTCTGGCGGGTAGCATAAAACGTATATGTATATTACTCAAATGAAAAAGGCTTGACAATACTTTAATTATGCTTTAGTTTATAATTATTAATAGTGCTTTAGCATTTATCGCTGTGCTATCACTATCTTGAAACTAATATTAGTTTTATCGTTGTACCTGTCTTTTAAAAGTGAGTCCTATAAGTGAGGGAACAAGTGCCTGAGCAGAGAGATACCTGCGGCAGCAGGACTCAGGCAGGAACACATGCAGGATCAGGTTCTGGGTCACAGCAGGCTGTGTGTGAGCTGGGCACTTGGCGGGGACACCTGTGCTATCTGTGCCTGCTTTGGACTAGCTGGGGCTTTGACATGCAGCAAAGGGTGTAGTAAATACTATCAAGAAATTACTACAAAATGAAAGTATCTACCTGGACATTTCAATAAAACAATTTGACCATTTCTTATGGAACTATGGCCTTCCTGAGTATTTTCACTGAAAGGGTTGAAAACTCTTGTCCACACACAAGTCTCTTCACAGATGTTTTATAGCTGTTCATATATAATTACCAAAGCTTGGAAGTATCAGCATGTCCTTCAACAGATAAATGAATAAATAAATGGTGTTACATCCAAGCAATGGAATATGATTTGGTGCTAAAACGATCAGAACTATCAAGTAATGAAGAGATAGGGGAATCTTATACTCATTTTATCAAGTGAAAATAGCCTATCTGAAAAAGCTACGTAGTGTATGATGCTGATCCTATGACTTTCTGGAAAAGGCAAAACTATGGAGGGAGTAAAAGATTGTGGTTGCCAAGGATTCAGGGGAAAAGCAGGGATGAGGGCCACAGAGAATACTTAGGGTAGTGAGCCTATACTCTCCGAGAGTATACTGGTGGATACATGTCTTATACATTCATTCACACCCACAGAATGTACAACAGCAAGAAGGAACCCTAGTATGGGTGACATGATGTGTCAGTGTAGGCTCATCCATTGTGAAAGGGTCACGGGGAGGTTGATAATGGGAAAGACTATACCTGTGTGGGGGCAGGAGGTACACAGGAAGCCTCAGTCCATCTGCCTCATTTTTCTTTGAACCTGGTTGAGATGGTTGAAAAGAAGAAAGTCTTTAAAACATTAAAATCAGAGACATGAAACTAAAATGTATGAAGAGTTCAAGCATTTTACATATGTGATTCTCCTAGAAATATTACCTAATGATATATATTTTTCACTGCTTTTTTGCATAAAGATCACAAATTTTCATTTTGAAATGATCTTAAAAATTGTATATGCATCCTTGGCTGGAAATTCTGAACCTCTAAATTAAAATTTCAAGGAGAAACCCAAAATCCAGAAAACAATTAGGCTGCTTTAGAGAGAGTACTCCTTGCTTTCCATATTAGTAAGCACATCCACCTCCTCTAGGATGTCTCAATTGAGGAGTTTCTTTTCTTCATATAATATGTAAATTGTATGAAATGAAAATATATAAGAAATATGTCTCCAGAAGAGCATCCTGCTTGCCCATGGTTGAGCCATGGTACCCCTCCCTCAGTCTCACTGCCTGTGAAGGAATTTCAGACAGTGAATAAAGTCCCATTTTTTCCCATGTTAATATCAATTTACTTTCTCCTTGATACATTATTGATGTCATAGGAGAAATGAAAACCTGATAGAATCTCATCCTGTGTCTCTGTTTCTGAAGAGGCTTCAGCCATTGGTTAGGACCAACCTCAAAACCAGTAGATCACATGTGGTTGTGAAAATGGTCTTGGGGTCCATGATGCAGGCAGTTTCACCCCACTCTGACACCAGTCCACATTGCACACAACCAGTTCTTAGTAAAAGCTTGCTTTTTATATAGTATGAATGAAATTTAGAGCTGGAAGTACCTTTAGAAATCCTTTAGTCCAATTTAATGTTATAAATCAGAGACGATAACCAAGTTGGCTATAAAAAACAATTAGGTAGGGAATGAGCTGGAGGAAAGAGAAAGTGGGTTTCCTCACTTCCTCTTTGACATTGTTGCTCCTGCCTCCTTGTTGTAGGACCATTCTGCTGGGTAAAGAGGACATATCTAATGCAAGCCCAGCCACTTAGATCTCTGCACTTTGAGTCTGAGAAAGATGTGGTTCAATCAATTTGAATGCCTGAATGGAGAGTTCTAATTTGTGTAAATGTCTGAAACCATGGACTGGAAAGGAGACTTGGGCTGAGCCACTGTGTTTCTACCAGCAAACTTATCCATCTCTCACTGTTTCTGTAGGAGAAAGCCAGAGGTGATAGTTTCACCTGAACATCTACATGTATTTCTAAGAATATTCCCCCAAATAGCAAATATATTTATTATGCCACTTAAACATCCCTTGAAGGCAGGGTGAGTACAATGAGCATAGCTTACATGTTGTCTGCAAAATGATCATAGGAATTGGAAGAATTCTGCAGTGCAAAAACCAGGAAGATGTTAGATTATGTTTTCTAGGCCAAGAAAACAATAGCATGCAGGACAAGGGGAGATGGAGAGGAGAAGGGAGTTGGGGGAAATTGGAAGGGGAGGTGAACCATGAGAGACTATGGACTCTAAAAAACAATCTGAGGGGTTTGAAGGGGCGGGGGGTGAGAGGTTGGGGGAACCAGGTGGTGGGTATTAGAGAGGGCATGGATTGCATGGAGCACTGGGTGTGGTGCAAAAACAATAAATACTGTTATGCTGAAAATAAATTTTAAAAAAAGAAAAAAAATTTTTAAATTAAAAAAAAAAAGGAAGAACTTGTACAAGGACACTCATACCTTCCTCGAAGCCCCTGAAAGCAGGAAACAAATCTCCTATATGAAAAGTATCTTTCTTATACTAAGAAGTAAAAAGACTCCTTAACCCCAGAGATGGGAACTTTAAATCAGAGAAAACTATAAAAATAAACTTCGTTGTTTTTCACACACACACAAAAAGATTAGTACATTGTAAAGATCCTCACCTGTATATAACCATCATAAGATCATGAATCAAAATAGTTTAATTACTCTCCAAAAGTCCTTTGTGCTATTCTTTTGCCATTACACAATTCCATATTCCCAAATCCTTACAAATACTTTCTATTCTTATTTTTGTGTTTTAAAAATGTCATATTGATTGGAGCATGCAGCACATGAGCTTTTGAGAACTGTGTGTTTTGGCGGGAGGAAGCATATGCCACAGGCACACACATGACCACACCTCTGTCACCAGTCTCAGTGTTTCCTACCTCCAAAGTTTTGAAATTATAAGTTATCTTCAGAGGAGGACGCTCATCATTTCAAGTGTTTGAATTCCTTTAGAGACTTGATTTATAGTTCTACAAAATGTATTTGGCAATTGATAATGCAGAATTGGTGTTGAAGGTTAGATCATCTCTCATAATCAAGTTGAGTCAAATTCTGTACACAAGTTGAGTTGTACAAACTCCATTCTAAATTTTTATCAATAGATACTTTCTCACAGTTTAAGGGTAATTTAATTGATGAAGATTCACTCTAGCAGTAGTGTCAGGGTATGGTTATTATTTGGCTTTTTGAAAAGTTGACATGAATAACATATCCAATAATTTTTTTTTACTTTTCCTTCTTTAATTAATTAATTAATTACCCTATAATGTATTATTTGCCCCAGGGGTACAGGTCTGTGAATTGTTAGGCTTACACATTTCACAGCACTCACCTTAGCACATACCCTCCCCAATGTCCAGAGCCCAACTACCCTCTGCATACCCTCCTCCCCCCAGCAACCCTCAGTTTTTTTTTTGTGAGATTAAGAGTCTCTTATGGTTTGTCTTCCTCCTGATTTCCATCTTGTTTCTTTTTATTCTTCCCTACCCCCCCCAACACCCCCACTTTGCCTTTCAAATTCCTTGTATCAGGGAGATGATATGATAATTGTTTTTCTCTGACTGACTTATTTTGCTCAGCATAATACCCTCTAGTTCCATCCATGTCATTGCAAATGGCAAGATTTCATTTCTTTTGATGGCTGCATAGTATTCTGGTGTGTGTGTGTGTGTGTGTGTGTGTGTGTGTGTGTGTGTATACACACCACCATTGTGTGTGTGTCTATATATATATATCCATTTATCCATTCATCTGTTGGTGAACATCTAGGTTCCCTCTACACTTTCACTATTGTGGATACTGCTGCTATAAACATTTGGGTGCATGTGCCCCTTTGGATCTTTAGGGTCAATACCCAACAGTGCAATTGCTGGTGCAATTTGCTCTATTTTCAACTTTTTGAGGAACCTCCATACTGTCTTCCAGAGTGGTTGCACCAGCTTGCATTCCCACCAGCAGTGTAGGAGGGTTCCCCTTTCTCTGCATCTTCGCCAGCATCCATCATTTCCTGACTTGTTAATTTTAGCCATTCTGACTGGTGTGAGGTGGTATCTCATTGTGGTTTTGATTTGTATTTCCCTAATGCTGAGTGATGTGGAGCACTTCATGTGTCTGTTGGCCTTATCCAATAATTCTTAAACATTTTTGCACTAGCATTGTCTGTGCAGAGCTGAACTATAACACCAGGGTGCGTATTGTCTCAAATAAAAGCTATACCCATGCAAGTTATTTTATTAGTGGGAAAACATTCAGGATAACCAGAAATATCTAACATTTTACCATTAAAGTGAGAAAATACGTCTAAAAGGATAAAAATAACCTCTAAAGGATACAAAGGAAAATATTAAAATCGGTGGTTCCAAACATCTAGGAGAATTTTTCTCTTCTTTTTTTATCCTTAGCTTTTATTCAGTTCCTTTTGTGTGTGTGTGTGTTATGTTAGTCACCAGACAATGCATCATTGGTTTTGGGGACTTCATCAAGATAAAAAGCTTCTGCACAGCAAAGGAAACACAGTCAACAAAACAAAGAGCCTGGTGGTGAGAATTCTTTTCTAATTGTCTTTGATGGAACTGTCTTTCATGCACATACATGTTTTTTTCCTAGGATATTATGTGTACAGTTGTCGTGAACTGTCTGCTTCTGCTATTTCTCCAGAGAACCTCGGTCTAAGATCTCTAATATGAGTAACTTTTTCAATTCTTGTCAGTGAAGAATATAGGATGTCATTTTATTTGATAAACATGTAACCAAGGGTCCATTTCCTCTACTTTATCTGCTGAATTAGTAATAAATTGTACATATAAGGTTATTTCACAATTCTCAATGACAGTTTTTTTTCTGGGATTTTGTTCAGGGCGCCAAAGGCTTAGGTCATGTAATGGTGATGAAATTAATGTCCACAGAGCAGCCTGTACCTGTGAGGAAAGGAAGAATGTCAAGGCTTTACTTATCTAGTTCAATAGTTTGGGAAGGCTGGAATGGGTATGGTTTGTGATATCTGAGTTATGTGGGCTACAGTGACCAGTTCAAAGTGAGACAGCCTAGGACTTTGTAAGGGAAGACACAGGGCCACAAAAGCTAAGGCTGTACCAGACCACAGTAGTTCAAGGGTAACTGCTACAGCAACTCATTTCAGGTTAACACTGCATTTGTTGTTTCCATTTTTCCACAGGATCTGGGTGTGATAGGAGAAGAGAAGTTTCTATGTGAGTCCTATCTTTACCTAACTTTCCCAGAGAAATTTGCTCTGCCCTCTAGAGAGTATTTGAAATGGTATATGCATTAAATACAAAATCCAATTGATATTTGACACTTAAAAAAACTTATTTATTTATTTGACAGAGAGAGAGAGAGAGAGAGAGAGAGTCAGCACATACAGGGGAGTGTCAGCCAGAGGGATTAGGAGAAGGAGGCTTCTCACTGAGCAGGATGCAGGACTCAATCCCAGGACCTTGCGATCAGGACCTGAGGTGAAGGCAGATGCTCAACGGACTGAGCTACCCAGGCACGCCAGATATTTGAGTCTTGTGATTGCTGTGGCTTTTGGGAAATGGTTCAGAATTTCAGAATGGTTCAATTCACGTAGAAAATAAAACACTATTACCCATCCACACTCGTAGCTCATGCAGGGAATGCAACTGTGTTAGATCCCTTTGGAGACTCTCAAATGTTTCCTTAGGACAGTATTTCAAAGTTTATCTCACCTTTACAGATTTTTTGAGATTTCATTGACTCCCAGAAAGGAATGGAAAGCCCAATTGACTGCCATCATAAAAAAGTCTCCCCACTAGTATTTGGTTTAATGTTGCATCCATTATATTCCCAGTGTGAAGTGTTGTCTCTGCTGGATTGTAGCAAATGTTCGTTGGTATCATTTGACTGCACTAGGCAGCTGTCCTGGCTTTGCTACATCTTGTTCTCATAGATCATCAAATCAATCATTCATAGTGATTCTTTACAAAATTTAGTGCCAAATTTTCTGCAATCAAGATAGAACTGATTGAACTTTTCCCTGGTTTTGTTTTTATGTTTTTAAAGAAGTGCTTACATAAGGATCATCTTGGAATTCATATTTATGATGACCTGCTCAAGCATTTTTTCTTAGCTTCTACTAGTGTCTTTTTAAATCTGAGAATTTGTTTTGATGATAATTTAAAAAAAAGTCGTGAATACATGAAATAATTAATGTATTTGCTGTTCCTTTCTAGTAGAATGCAGAAGATACATGAAAGGGTTAAGAAAAGTTAGAAACTTAAGAAACCTCATTGTCTTTATAGTATTTGGAAGAAATGACCTACCTTAAAAACATACTCACTAACATCAAGCACATGATTTTTTGTAATTTGAAATATCCAAGAGATACTCATTAGTTCAGCTACTTAATTTGATGATGCTTCTCAATGGACTGGATTTTGTAAAGATGTCTGGAGTAGTAGTTGCATGACCAGTCTGGTCTTGTTTTTCAGTGTTGAAGGATTCTGGCCAGCAAGCCCCCATTTCAGCCCCTGTCCACTAGGGGGTGCAGCTTCCTACCACAATCACATTTCCTGTGTGAAATGGGGCTTCCACTGATCATTTCTCTGTCACTACAAACTTTTTTCATGGTAAGAGTAGAGAACATTATTTAGGTGACACTCCAGAGATGAAGTGCTCTCCGGGCTATGTGACTTTGGTACTCTTAATGCTTGGTAAGTAAATTCCTTCTTAAAATTTGTATTCTTTCTTCTTTTGTATCAGTAAAAATTTGAACTATAATTTATCCAAGAGCTTCATGCCCAAGGTGACACAGGTCTCTTTTCTTTTCCTCAGGACAAACCCGTGGGGACTCAGTGACTCAGACGGAAGGCCAAGTGACCCTCTCAGAAAATGCTTTCCTGACTATGAATTGTACTTATTCAGCTTCACGGTACCCTGCCCTTTTCTGGTATGTCCAGTATCCCGGTGAAGGTCTAGAGCTCCTCCTGAAAGCCTTGAAGGACAAGGAGAAAGGAAGCAACAAAGGATTTGAAGCCACCTACAATGGCAAATCCAACACCTTCCACTTGGAGAAACGCTCAGTGCAAACTTCAGATTCAGCTGTGTACTACTGTGCCATGAATGACACAGTGACGGGGACTGCAGAGGGAGCTCAGCAGAAACTCTGAGCAGAACAGGGCCCTGGAAGCTGAGTGTCTTTGCCTGATGCACTCTGGTTCCAGTACAATCTGTTGTTTGTCCTTCAGTGTCTGGTTGATACAAAATCATACAAACGACTGGAACATAGGAGCCGGAACACATTCCCCAGCCCCAGGTGTTCCTTAGTGAGATTGAAAACAGTTTGATCCCAAGAGTTCCTCAGCCAGAGTGTAAGTAATTTCAAGGTAGATTCACATAACAATGAAGTGGTCTTGTGGTCATCCTTGCAGTGAATGTCCAGCCCCACAAGTTGTTCATGGCACCCTGGTAGGTGTTTCTGTGTCTATGACACTTTTAGAGACACATGGTGTGCCTGAGAGGGTGATGATGCCTAATGTCTTCCTGACAGAGTATGGCAGTGGAGGTGATGGAGACCATTAGCCCAAACCAGGTTTTAGTAGAGAAGAAGGGAAGGAAAGAAAGGAGGAGGAACACATGTACCTGACCAAGGAAAAGAGAGGCCAGGGACATCTGCCCTGCTTTTTTTTCTAGTAAATCAGGTGATAAACTCAGGATGATACTGGACTTGAAGGCTTTGGTGAAGAAACAGAATGGAGGAAGTGGCTTATGTCCCGGGCAATTAAATAGATCAGTTGACTTTCTGATAGTAAGAACTCAGGGGAAATAGCTTTCAGTGCCCAGGAAATATGGTGAGAAAAAATGCTCTTGCACTGTGGTTTCCTAACGATATAGATAGAGAGGTGACACTGGGAGGGAAATCCTATTGATTTCTCTAACTCCTGTTTTGCAACCTCTCAGAGAGAGCCTCAAATCATGGAGTTGGGAAAATGTATGGGAGAAAGTGAAGACATACAAAAAATAATAGAAAAAGCAATGTCTATTTTGCAGTGCAAGACTTTGTCAGTATTATTTCAAACTTCTTTAATTACTATCTCCTTATTTGCAGAGTTTACGAATGAGCTATGATCAGAATATTAATATATTCCCTTACATATTTGTTAAATATTCTTGGTTAGTTAATTTTTGTTTCATTGGTTTAAAATGAATATTTTGTATTTAAACCTGTGTAAATGTAAATGCATGTGAATATGTACTTTAAAGTATTCAAAGGCTATATAATAAGAGTTTTATTAGACTTCTGAGAAACACAGTAGACTAGGGGTGCATGGCTGACTCTGGTTTGAGCTGGAATTCTGGTTCTCCAGGTTGTAAGTTTGAGTCCATTTTGGGTAGAGATTACTTAAAATTGAAATTTCAAAAAAATAAAAAATAATGGTCGATTAATAATACATGTTTACCTCTTGATTTCTCTAATACTCTTTTTTTGAATCAACTATTTATTTATTTGAGGCAGAGAGTGCGTGAGCACAAGCAAAGGGAGAAGAAGGGGGAGGGAGAAGCACACTTTCTACTGAGCAGTGAGTCCAACAGGGAATTGGATCCTAGGACACTGAGATCATGATCTGAACTGAACTTAGAAGCTTAACTGAAAGCGCCAACCAAGCCCCTCTAATACTCTTTTAGAACTTTAGCAAAGCTATCCTTTAGGGCAGAAAGCTGAAAACAGAAAGCAAAATAGGAAAGAACCTATCAGCAGACAGTGCCATCAATAATTTAGAAAATGAGTTGTATATGGATAGGGGTGAACTTGCATGAGAGACTAAATAAGGAGAAACCCAGGCCTGGTGTAGAAGAACCTCAGTGTGTGCTGTGCCCTCCAGAAAGTGTTGGGGAAAAGGAGCACCACGTATTTTCAGATAATTGAGGAATACAGCATTGCCCATGTTGGTACACACGTGTGTGTACCACTGGTGAGCACATGTGTATGTGTGTGTTGTGGGTATTGGGGCAGAAGGAACAATACAAGTAGATGGAGTGGTCACCTTGGGTCTCAGAACTGAGCATATGATGCTTGGAAGCTTACTGTGGTTCAGCTGAGGTAAGGGAAAAACATAAATTCAAAGGACTGATAACTTACGACCAAAATTTGGTGTCTATTCTGGACTTTCTGAACAGAGCTGAGCTGAGCTGTGGAGAAAAAACAATGAGAAGGAGACCTTGGTGAGTGGATCTATTGTCTGAGGGCTACAGCTGAACCCTTCAGCAGAGAATGATCAGATTTTTCTGCTTTGGGCTCCAACATAGGCATCTGAACAGACATAGGTAGTGAGGAGGAACACAGGCATAACAATAGATACATTGAAAGAGCTACAGTGATTGGTCTAAACTCTTTGCCTTCTTATCATAGTGTGATTTATTTATACCTTAAGTAAATCACAGAGTGTGAACATACATGACTCTTACACCCTTTTTTCATAATTCTTACACTTTATGTTGTTTACACAATTAATTATAAGCAGTTTATTAAAATTATGGAATGCTTCAGGAATTTGCATGTCATTCTTGCACAAGGGTCATGCTGATTTTTCTTTGTTTCATTCTAATTTTAGTGTATGTGCCGCCAAAGCGAGCCCTACCTGTCATATTTTCAGTAAGTGCCATCCACCCACTTTTATCACAGATGCAATGAATAAACATATCACAGTTCACTAAACCATCGATCCACAATCCTCATTTCAATATAAATTTTACTTATGTTTATTTTCAGTTGCAATGTTTTTAGTTAAAGTTGCTTAATGCCTGCTGGGTACTGAATGCAACTGATGAATTTTTGAACACTACATCTGAAACTAGTGATGTACTATGTGTTGGCTAACTGACTTTAAATAAGAAGTTGCCTAATGCAAATGGATGTGGGGTAGTGAGACTCTCAGCTAGAACGTAGAGAATTATGACAGGACCCACACAACTTGCTATACCAGGAAACCCCTGTTTCCTGATCTGGGGCCACAGCAGCACATAACCAGCAATCCTTCCCTCACCCAGTCAGGTTCTTCTCACAGTGCTGAGCCCTGAACTTGAAGAGGAAGAAGACATTTTCCTTCTAGTGGGAGAAGTGGGAGAACTCAAACATGTTGCTCTCCAACCTTTTCCAGGTGGTCATGGCTTCTGTGTGGCTAGGTAAGGATGGTCCCTGTGGGAATGTGTCTCCTCTCTGACTTAAAATCCAGAGATGTAGGCAGGATCTTGTGCGTACCTTGGGAAGGAGGGATGACAGTGTGTAAAACAGAAGCTCTTTGTGCCACATCACGTATTCCAGAAGTCTCTGATTCTGTGTTATTTTCCTTCAGGATCCAGTATTGCCCAGAAGGTCACTCAAGTCCAACCAGCAATGTTAGTGCAGGAGAAGGGGACTGTCATTCTGGAATGCACATATAACACCAATGAACCACGTTATAGTCTTTTGTGGTACAAGCAGCCCAGCAGTGGGGGCAACGATTCTCCTTATTCGTCAGGATTCTTAACCAGCAAAATGCCACTAAAGGTCGCTACTCACTGAATTTTTAGAAGACAGGAAATTTCATCCAACTTGTCATCTCAGCTTCACAGCTGGAGGACTCTGCAGTGTACTTCTGTGCACTGAGAGAGGCCACTGTGAGAGTCGTGATGGGGGATGTATACCCAAACCATAGCGCTCATGTTGATGTATCTCCCTACAGTAGGGCCCAAGGGGGGCAATTGTCATCCCAGACAGGAAGTGGCACAGGTGCAGGCTTAGAAGGAGAAACTCATTCTAAGAAAATACCACTCTAGATAAGAGTTATCATGCATAAAACAGTTTCTAATCCCTGAAAATTTGTGCTGAAATTATTTATTGAAGACTAGAGTAACCACAATAAATAATTTGTCATTTTGCAGTAAGATTTAGCCAAAGAATTGGCTAAGAAACGTTTGGCTCAAAGTCAGCAATACTTTGTGTTAGTTGTTGGAGTTTTCACATCAGTTTGTTCAGTAAATATTTATTGAGCTTATATTATTGCTCAAAATATTATTGAGCATATATTATGTTACAGACATTGTTAGAGTAAGATAGACCATGAAATGTCTCTTGGATATATATATATATATATATCTACGTGTGTATGTATACACATCATGCATATGTGTATATCTATACACATACATAAAAATGTGTATAGATATGCACATCATGCTATTTTATACCATTTAGTGACAGTTTAATTAGGTTTGTTTGCTGTGAGTCAATTGTACTCCCATTTAGTTTCCAAGGAGTCTGCTCTATAGTGTAGTTTTCTTCATTTTGTCTTATTAACACCACTAGGATGCTTGTGCTCAGTTTTCATACAGGAGGTCTACCTGCTTTCCACCAGTCTTATCCACAAATGCTCATAATTAGGGGCTCTAGGGGGACACTGTGAAGGAACAGAGTGTGAATTTGCCCCTCTGTCAGCTCCTGCCCTTCACTTCATCCTTTCTTCAAAGGCATTTTTTGTTATTTCACCTTCCTTGTTCCAGCGCTTATAGCATCTCCCTCCCCCTTCTGTTTAATTTAAGTAGGTGAGGCCACTTTGGAAAACATTGTGGATGTTCCTCAAGAAATTAAAAATAGAGCTCCTTACGACCCAGCAGTTGCACTACTAGGCATTTGCCCCAAAAGATACAGAGGTAGTGAAAAGAAGGGCCACAGGCACCCCAATGTTCATAGCAGCAATGTCCACAAAGAGAAGACTGTGGAGGGAGCCAAGATGACCTTCAACAGACAAATGGACAAAGAAGATGCGGTCCTTAAATACTCAATGAATTATTACTAAGCCATCAGAAAGGATGAAAACCTACCATTTGCATTGACATGGATGGAACTGGAGGAGATTATGGTAAATGAAATAAGTCAGATGGAAAAAGTCAATCAATTATCATTTGGTTTGACTTATTTGTGGAACATAAGGAATAGCATGGAGCACATTAGAGGAAGAAAGGGAAAAATGAAGGGGATGGGGAATCAGTGAGGAAGATGAACCATGAGAGACTATGGACTCTTGAAAACAACTGAGGGTTTCAGAGGGGATGAATTGGGGGTTGGGTGAGCCCAGTGATGGGTATTAAGGAGAGCACATATTACATGGAGCGCTGGGTGTTATATGCACACAATGGATCATGGAACACTAAATCAAAAACTAATGATGTACTGTATGGTGACTAACATAATGTAAGAAAAAGCTATTAAAAATCATCTATATTTAAAAACAAAAAAAGCACATTTTCTTGCCAACAGGTGAATCAGTTTGCACATTTACCAGCCCTCCTTTTTGATCAATGTTCCACATTCCAAAATCTTCATTCCCTCCATTTTCTTCCTTCCAGTTCTAACTCCAATGACCTAAGGCATTAAAATTGAATGGTAATAGATGGTTGATAATTGGTCTTGCATCAAACACCCTCTTATATTTGTTTGGAAGGCATATTTGCAGAGTAGAAATCTTAAGTATCTCCTCAAGTTTCTTTAATCATAGAATCTGACCATTTTCACATTCGTTTTTACCACTTGAGAATATTTTGAGTGTATAGTTCAGGGTTATGAAATACACTTACATTGTTATTCAATCAGCAGCACCTTTCATTTCTAGAATCTTGTCATCTTAAAAAACTGAATATTTGTACTCATTAAACAATAACTCTCCTTTATTCCATTCCTCCACTCCTTCAGAACTACTATTCTGCATTCTCCTTCCTTGAGCTGAAGATCTTTAGCTCTCATAGAAGAAGAATTATGTAGTATTGGTCATTTCTCAAAATTTCATTTGATGTACTGCCCCCATGATGCATCCACTTGCATCATGTGTCAGAATTTCTTTACTTTTTAAGGTTGAACAATATTTCTGTGTATATAATGTACCATTTTATTTAACCATGTTTTCTATGTGTTGATGGACTTTTGGGTTGCTTCCAATTTTTGGTAGAAACTGGAATTCAAAAAATCTCAATATTTATGGAAATATCCAAACTTTTTCCATTTTTGAGTACATATCAGAAGTGGAATGCTGGGTAATAAGGTAATTCTATTTTAAAGATTTGACACATTTATATTGGTTATTTGGAAAAAACTATACTCTAGACTGCATTATCACAAAAAAAGTTTCAAGGAACAGAAAAACAGAGTGATCACTAGTGATGAATGGAGCTCTACTATATTGGTGACTCACAAAATCCTAGAGGAGTTTGTCACTCTAGCTACAGTGTGTTGCTTCTTTCAGGTATGAATAATTGGTCCAGATGGAATGGTGAAGCCACTACCCACTGGTCAGCTCCTGGATAGCAGTCTGAGTATCCATTATTTCTTTCCTCATTTGGTAAAAATCCAAACTTGCAATTATTGAATTGTTTTTAGTAGTTCCATTTGCATAAATAAAGAACCTGTAAAAGACTCTCTTAAAATATTTCAAAGGCTTAGGAAGAAGTCTTTTGCTACCCGCTATATTTCTCTGAAATTTGACAATCTATACTGTCAAAAGGAAGTAACAGGCTTTTGCTATCCCAGCTCTGTGTTGTAATCTATTAGCTTTGCCATGAACTTTCTTGATACTTTTGAGCTTTGTTTCATTTTTGTATACTTATTATTGTAAATTTATCATTAGCAGTAAATTTATTATTAGTAGTATTATTAGTATTTTGTTGTGACAATTTATCAATAATATACCCAAAGAGATCAAGTAGCAGATAAGCAATTTAGGAGGATAATCTTTTTTTTTTTTTTTAGAGATTTTATTTATTTACTTGAGAGAGAGAGTGAGAGAGAGAGCATAAGAGCAAAGAATGTCAGAGGGAAAAGCAGAATCCCCATGGACCCGGGAACCTGATGCAGGATTCGATCCTGGGACTCCAGGATCATGACCTGAGCCGAAGGCAGTAGATTGACCAATTGAGCCACCCAGGTGCCCCAGGAGGATAATCTTAATAGGTACAGAAAAGGCAATTGACAAATTCAGATCCATTCCTGATTAAAACTCCCAGCAAATTACACAAAATTGAAGAGAATTTCCTCACTTTAAAAAAGGGTTTAACAAAAAATCTTCATCAGATGTCACACTTGATGGTGAAAGCTTAATCTCTTTTTCCTTAGTTTCAGAAGTAAGGCAAATGTTTTGGCTCGGCCACTTGTATTTAATATTGAAGTAGAGGTTCAAGCCAATGTAATAAGGCAAGTAGAAGAAACAAAAGCCATACAGTCTGGAAGGGAAAAAGTGAACTTCTCTTTATTACCAGAAAGCACATTTGAGCAGAAAATGCAAGGGAATCTACAAAACAGAATGAAAGAAACTACTAGAACAAATTGGTTTAAGAAAGTCAAATGTACATCTTCCGTGTGATCCATCCATTCTACTCCCAGCGATAGGCCAGGGGAAATGAAAGGATAGGTCTATAAAAAAAAATCTTATATGCAAATGTTCATAGCAGTTTTGTTTGTAAGAATCTGCTGGGAGTACTCCATACGGCCAGCAACAGGTGGATAGACCAACTGTTTTATAGGTGCACGAGATACTACACAGCAACAGAAGGAAACAAACTCTTGATAGTTATGACTATGGAAGAATTTTTAAATAATTATATTGTGAAGTACCAGATAAAAGAGTACATATAATTCCATAATTCAAAATTATAAATTATTCAGACTAAAGCATGACAGAAGTGTTCCCTGGAATGGAAGTGGGGTTGGTGAGGATTGAGGGAGAGGTTGCAAAGAGACATGAGGAAACTTTTGGGATGATGCATATGTTCATTATCTCGAATATCTTGAGTGCTTCACAAATACAAATGCCAAATTATATAGAATTGTCTAATTGGTGCAGTTTATTTTAATGTAAAATATGCATTAATAAAAGCCATTATGTATCCACATTTACTATGCAGTATTTTCCCTCAATGACGAGCGAGTCCTCTGTGTGACACAGAGTGCAAAATATTTCTCTTGTAGGTTTTCATTGGCCTGAAGTTTTTTCTAAAGTTATGGATAGGGATGCCTGGGTGGCTCAGTCCATTAAGCGTCTGCTTTTGGCTCATGTCATGATCCCAGGGTCCAGGGACTGAGTCCTGCATGAGGCTCCTTGCTCAGTGGGGAGTCTGCTTCTCCCTCTGCCTCCTGCTCCCCCTGCTTGTGCCCTTTCTCTCTCTCTCTGACAAATAAAAAAAGTAAACTGTTTAAAAAACTAAAGTTACAGATGATGGCTTTCTGCATCCATGTACTATATTGTTTATTTTCCTTTTTAAAAAAAGATTTTATTTATTTATTTATTTTAGAGAGAATGATAGAGTGATAGAGACTGGAGAGAGACATAGAGAGAGAAAGCAGACTCTGAATGAATGCAGAGGACCATGCAGGACTCTGATCCTGAGATCATGAGCCTAGTCATAACCAAGAGCTTGAAGCTCTACCAGCTGAGCCATCCTGTTGTCCCATGTTTATTTTCAACCATTATCATTTTAACCTCCTTGGGATTTCCCCTGCATATATGAATACAATTTTGCAGGGGTTTGTCCCAAATTCCTTTCTAGTATACTTCCATGGCAGGACTGACAATGTGATTTGAAAAGTGACGGGGAAGCGAAGGGACACATGAACCCAAACAGTATCAGGCCAGAATTTCTTACTTCCCTATGCATTTGGGAAAGTGTTTCCATGTTGGTTCTGGACTCATGAACCTCCCTGATCTGAATCTCTGGAGACTGGCCTCCAGGATATAGCTTGGGCTAAGCTTCCATCTATGTGTTTAGAGATAGATGTTTACAGGACTTTACAGGAGATGTGTCCCTTTCTAGAACTTTTTCCTGATAACCCTGATGTCTTACCTTGTGGGAAAATTATTTGATTAATGTTTGGCAACAAAATGTGACAGATGGATGGTAATAGAAAGCATCCTTGAGGTTAAACCTGCTAAGAGTATAGCACTAATATTTTTGGCTTAATTCATATACACTAGTCACCTGATGTTAGAGTCAACAAAATATTGAAAACTTAATTTCAGATGATTCTATATGGATTTAATGACTCCATGTATGATGTTTCTTCTGCCCATATTTGCTATTTTTCACTTTTTAATTATTCTGAAAATCAGTTATATTTGACTATTAAAATGGTGACTAAGAAATAGTGTGACTTCTTTTGAAAACTTTTATTTAAAAATAGTATTTCTAGGGGCACCTCGGTGGCTTAGTGTGTTAAAGCCTCTACCTTTGGCTCGGGTCCTGATCCCAGGGTCCTGGGATTGAACCCCACATCAGGAATCTCTGCTCAGCAGGGAGCCTGCTTCCCCTCTCTCTCTGCCTGCCTCTCTGTGATCTCTGTCAAATAAATAAAATCTTTAAAAAAATAGTATTTCTAGCAATTGCTAATAGTTTAAAAAAAGTAAATACAGTATTTCAATTAAAGGTCATTTATTCATTATTTTTGTTTGATTTAGAAAACATTGAAAGAATACTAAAAAAATGACAGTCACAGTTCTTTTTTTTTTATTTTTTATTTTTTATAAACATGTATTTTTATCCCCAGTGGTACAGGTCTGTGAATCAGCACTCACCAAAGCACATACCCTCCCCAATATCCATAACCCCACCACCCCTTCTCCTAACCTCCCTCCCTCCAGCAACCCTCAGTTTGTTTTGTAAGATTAAGAGTCACTTATGGTTTGTCTCTCTCCCAATCCAATCTTGTTTCACTGATTCTTCTCCTACCCACTTAAGCCCCCATGTTGCATCACCACTTCCTCATATCAGGGAGATCATATGATAGTTGTCTTTCTCCGCTTGACTTATTTCGCTAAGCATGATACGCTCTAGTTCCATCCATGTTGTCGCAAATGGCAAGATTTCCTTTCTTTTGATGGCTGCATAGTATTCCATTGTGTATATATACCACATCTTCTTTACCCATTCATCTGTTGATGGACATCTAGGTTCTTTCCATAGTTTGGCTATTGTGGACATTGCTGCTATAAACATTCGGGTGCACGTGCCACTTTGGATCGCTACGTTTGTATATTTAGGTAAATACCCAGTAGTGCAATTGCTGGATCATAGGGCAGTTCTATTTTCAACATTTTGAGGAACCTCCATGCTGTTTTCCAGAGTGGCTGCACCAGCTTGCATTCCCACCAACAGTGTAGGAGGGTTCCCCTTTCTCCGCATCCTTGCCAGCATCTGTCATTTCCTGACTTGTTGATTTTAGCCATTCTGACTGGTGTGAGGTGATACCTCATTGTGGTTTTGATTTGTATTTCCCTGATGCCAAGTGATATGGAGCACTTTTTCATGTGTCTGTTGGCCATCTGGATGTCTTCTTTGCATAAATATCTGTTCATGTCCTCTGCTCATTTCTTGATTATATTATTTGTTCTTTAGGTGTTGAGTTTGCTAAGTTCTTTATAGATTTTGGACACTAGTCCTTTATCTGATATGTCGTTTGCAAATATCTTCTCCCATTCTGTCAGTTGTCTTTTGTTTTGTTCACTGTTTCCTTTGCTGTGCAAAAGCTTTTGATCTTGATGAAATCCCAATAGTTCATTTTTGCCCTTGCTTCCCTTGCCTTTGGCGATGTTCCTAGAAAGATGTTCCTGCGGCTGAGGATGAAGAGGTTGCTGCCTGTGTTTTCCTCAAGGATTTTGATGGATTCCTTTCTCACATTGAGGTCCTTCATCCATTTTGAGTCTATTTTCGTGTATGGTGTAAGGAAATGGTCCAATTTCATTTTTCTGCATGTGGCTGTCCAATTTTCCCAGCACCATTTGTTGAAGAGGCCGTCTTTTTTCCATTGGACATTCTTTCCTGCTTTGTCAAAGATTAGTTGACCATAGAGTTGAGGGTCTATTTCTGGGATTTCTATTCTGTTCCATTGATCTATGTGTCTGTTTTTGTGCCAGTCCCATGCTGTCTTGATGATGACAGCTTTGTAATAGAGCTTGAAGTCCGGAATTGTGATGCCACCAACTTTGGCTTTCTTTTTCAATATCCCTTTGGCTATTCGAGGTCTTTTCTGGTTCCATATAAATTTTAGAATTATTTGTTCCATTTCTTTGAAAGAGATGGATGGTACTTTGATAGGAATTGCATTAAATGTGTAGATTGCTTTAGGTAGCATAGACATTTTCACAATATTTATTCTTCCAATCCAGGAGCATGGAACATTTTTCCATTTCTTTGTGTCTTCCTCAATTTCTTTCATGAGTACTTTATAGTTTTCTGAGTATAGATTCTGTGCCTCTTTGGTTAGGTTTATTCCTAGGTATCTTATGGTTTGGGGTGCAATTGTAAATGGGATGGACTCCTTAATTTCTCTTCCTCTGTCTTGTTGTTGGTGTAGAGAAATGCAACTGATTTCTGTGCATTGAATTTATATCCTGACACTTTACTGAATTCCTGTACAAGTTCTAGCAGTTTTGGAGTGGAGTCTTTTGGGTTTTCCACATGTAATATCATATCATCTGCGAAGAGTGATAATTTGACTTCTTCTTTGCTGATTTGGATGCCTTTAATTTCCTGTTGTTGTCTGATTGCTGAGGCTAGGACTTCTAGTACTATGTTGAATAGCAGTGGTGATAATGGACATCCCTGCCCTGTTCCTGACCTTAGCAGAAAAGCTTTCAGTTTTTCTCCATTGAGAATGATATTTGCGGTGGGTTTTTCATAGATGGCTTTGATGATATTGAGGTATGTGCCCTCTATCCCTACACTTTGAAGAGTTTTGATCAGGAAGGGATGCTGTACTTTGTCAAATGCTTTTGCAGCATCTATTGAGAGTATCACGTGGTTCTTGTTCTTTCTTTTATTGATGTGTTGTATCACATTGACTGATTTGCGGATGTTGAACCAAACTTGCAGCCCTGGAATAAATCCCACTTGGTTGTGGTGAATAATCCTTTTAATGTACTGTTGAATCCTATTGGCTAGTATTTTGGTGAGAATTTTCGCATCTGTGTTCATCAAGGATATTGGTCTATAGCTCTCTTTTTTGATGGGATCCTTGTCTGGTTTCGGGATCAAGGTGATGCTGGCCTCATAAAATGAGTTTGGAAGTTTTCCTTCCATTTCTATTTTTTGGAACAGTTTCAGGAGAATAGGAATTAGTTCTTCTTTAAATGTTTGGTAGAATTCCCCTGGGAAGCCGTCTGGCCCTGGGCTTTTGTTTGTTTGGAGATTTTTAATGACTGTTTCAATCTCCTTACTGGTTATGGGTCTGTTCAGGCTTTCTACCTCTTCCTGGTTCAGTTGTGGTAGTTTATATGTTTCTAGGAATGCATCCATTTCTTCCAGATTGTCAAATTTGTTGGCATAGAGTTGCTCATAGTATGTTCTTATAATTGTCTGTATTTCTTTGGTTTTAGTTGTGATCTCTCCTCTTTCATTCATGATTTTATTTATTTGGGTCCTTTCTCTTTTCTTTTTGATAAGTCTGGCCAGGGGTTTATCAATTTTATTAATTCTTTCAAAGAACCAGCTCCTAGTTTTGTTGATTTGCTCTATTGTCTTTTTGGTTTCTATTTCATTGATTTCTGCTCTGATCTTTATGATTTCTCTTCTCCTGCTGGGCTTAGGGTTTCTTTCTTGTTCTTTCTCCAGCTCCTTTAGGTGTAGGGTTAGGTTGTGTACCTGAGACCTTTCTTGTTTCTTGAGAAAGGCTTGTACCGCTATATATTTTCCTCTCAGGACTGCCTTTGTTGTGTCCCACAGATTTTGAACCGTTGTATTTTCATTATCATTTGTTTCCATGATTTTTTTCAATTCTTCTTTAATTTCCCAGTTGACCCATTCATTCTTTAGAAGGATGCTGTTTAGTCTCCATGTATTTGGCTTCTTTCCAAACTTCCTCTTGTGGTTGAGTTCTAGCTTCAGAGCATTGTGGTCTGAAAATATGCAGGGAATGATCCCAATCTTTTGATACCGGTTGAGTCCTGATTTAGGACCGAGGATGTGATCTATTCTGGAGAATGTTCCATGTGCACTATTCTGTTGCTTTGGGATGAAATGTTCTGAATATATCTGTGATGTCCATCTGGTCCAGTGTGTCCTTTAAGGCCTTTATTTCCTTGCTGATCTTTTGCTTGGGTGATCTGTCCATTTCAGTGAGGGGAGTGTTAAAGTCCCCTACTATTATTGTATTATTGTTGATGTGTTTCTTTGATTTTGCTATTAATTGGTTTATATAGTTGGCTGCTCCCATGTTGGGGGCATAGTTAATTAAAATTGTTAGATCTTCTTGTTGGACAGACCATTTGAGTATGATATAGTGTCCTTCCTCATCTCTTATTATAGTCTTTGGCTTAAAATCTAATTGATCTGATATAAGGATTGCCACTCCTGCTTTCTTCTGATGTCCATTAGCATGGTAAATTCTTTTCCACCCCCTCACTTTAAATCTGGAGGTATCTTCGGGCTTAAAATGAGTTTCTTGAAGGCAACATATAGATGGGTTTTGTTTTTTTTATCCATTCTGATATCCTGTGTCTTTTGATTGGGGTATTTAGTCCATTAACATTCAGGGTACCTATTGAGATATATGAATTTAGTGCCATTGTATTGCCTGTAAGGTGACTGTTACTGTATATGGTCTCTGTTCCTTTCTGATCTACCACTTGTAGGCTCTCTCTTTGCTTAGAGGACCCCTTTCAATATTTACTGTAGAGCTGGTTTAGTGTTTGCAAATTCTTTCAGTTTTTGTTTGTTCTCAAAGCTTTTAATCTCTCCTTCTATTTTCAATGATAGCCTAGCTGGATATAGTATTCTTGGCTGCATGTTTTTCTCGTTTAGTGCTCTGAAAATATCATGCCAGCTCTTTCTGGCATGCCAGGTCTCTGTGATAAGTCAGCTGCCATTCTAATATTTTTACAATTGTAAATTTTATTTTCCCGGGCTGCTTTCAGGGTTTTCTCTTTGTTGCTGAGACTTGTAAATTTTTCTATTAGGTGACGGGGTGTGAGCCTATTTTTATTGATTTTGAGGGGCGTTCTCTGAACCTCCTGAATTTTGATGCTCGTTCCCTTTGCCATATTGGGGAAATTCTCCCCAATAATTCTCTCCAGTATACCTTCTGCTCCCCTCTCTCTTTCTTCTTCTTCTGGAATCCCAATTATTCTAATGTTGTTTCATCTTATGGTGTCACTTATCTCTCGAATTCTCCCTTCGTGGTCCTGTACCTGTTTGTCCCTCTTTTGCTCAGCTTCTTTATTCTCTATCATTTGGTCTTCTATATCACTAATTCTTTCTTCTGCCTCATTTATCCTAGCAGTGAGAGCTTCCATTTTTTATTGCACCTCATTAATAGCTTCTGTGATTTCAGCTTGGTTAGATTTTAGTTCTTTTATTTCTCCAGAAAGGGCTTTTATATCTCCCGAAAGGGTTTCTCTAATATCTTCCATGCCTTTTTTGAGCCTGGCTAGAACATTGAGAATTGTTATTCTGAACTCTAGATCTGACATATTACCAATGTCTGTATTGATTAGGTCCCTAGCCTTTGGTACTGCCCCTTGTTCTTTTTTTTCAGTGAATTTTTCTGCCTTGTCATTTTGTCCAGATAAGAGTATATGAAGGAGTAAGTAAAATACTAAAAGGGTGGCAACAACCCCAGGACAATATGCTTTAACCAAATCAGAAGAGATCCCAAATCATGAGGGGGGAGAAAGGGGATGAAAAGAGGTTCAAAAAGAAAGCAATAAAAAAAAAAGAAAGAAAAGAATAAAAGAATTTAAAAAAAGAAAACGAATATAGAAAAATATAAAAAGGAAAAAATATATATATATATATACATTAGATAAACTAGTTAAAAAACGTTAAAAAAGAAAAGGGTAAAAGTTAAAAAAAATTTAGCAGAGAAGAGAAAAAAAATGAAAAAGAAAAAAATTAAATTAACTGCAAGTCTAAAAAAATCACAGGGAAAAAAAAAAAAGAAAATCACAGAGAGGAATCCATGAATTCCGTGCTTTGCTTTCTCCTCCTCTGGAATTCTGCTGCTCTCTATGGTATTGAAACCGCACTCCTTGGTAGGTGAACTTGGTCCTGTCTGGATTTCTTGTTGATCTTCTGGGGGAGGGGCCTGGTGTAGTGATTCTCAAGTGTCTTTGCCTCAGGCGGAATTGCACCACCCTTACCAGGGGCCGGGCTGAGTAATCTGCTCGGGTTTGCTTTCAGGAGCTTTTGTTCCCTGAGCGCTTTCCGTAGAGTTCCAGAGGATGGGAATACAAATGGCGGCCTCCTGGTCTCTGGCACGGAGGAGCCGAGAGCCCGGGGCCCCACTCCTCAGTGCGCCCTCAGAGAACAGCGCCCAGTAACTCCTGTCTGCCTGATCTCCCGCCGCGCTCTGAGCTCACCGAGCCTGCAACCGGTTTAAGGTAACCCCGAGCTGTGAGCTCACTGTCGGCTCTGTCTCTGTAGCCAGCTTTCCCGTTCCAATACCCACAAGCTCTGCGACACTCAGACACCCCCGATCCTTCTGTGACCCTGCGGGACCTGAGGCCACGCTGACCCCGCGTGGGCCTCGCCCTGGTTTAGCCTCTGGAGCAATGTTCTTCAGGGAACAGACTTTCAAAAGTCCTGATTTTGTGCTCCATTGCTCTGCCGCTTGCCGGGAGCCGGCCCCTCCCCCCGGGGTCTATCTTCCCGTCGCTTTGGATACACTTCTCCACTGGTCCTACCTTTCAGAAAGTGGTTGTTTTTCTGTTTCCAGAATTGCTGTTCTTCTTCTCTTCGATCTGCCGATGGATTTGCAGGTGTTTGCAATCTCTAGATAAGCTATCCAGCCGATCTCCTGCTAGCTGACGTAGTCTCAGCCTGCTACTTCTCCGCCATCCTCGACAGTCACAGTTCTAAATATTGGGGTAAAGTGTCCAAAACACAGAATCAGTCACCAATGACTTGACTTACTCTTACTTATTCCATATTCAACTCAATCCCATTTCTGGCAGTCATTGGTTTTGGGGCTGGTCCACATGGATACATGAGAATTTGAAGTACTGTAGTAAGATGCTTTAAGAAGTTTGTTACCCTCCCAGGCACAGAAATGCCCCAGGATGCTGTGTTAAATAATTCCATATTAGGCAGTGTCTTAAGAACAAAACAGACCTAATAAGTCAGGATTGCTGTTGTTCAGACTTCCAAGGGCCACCTGAAGCCTGACATGTGCCTCATGACATCAGGGTTGAAACAGATGGCTGACTTGGGGAGGATTCTGACCAACATGCACGCATTTTAGTCCCTGTTCACCAAGGGGGACAGCTTCCTACCACAATCACATTTCCTGTGTGAAATGTGGGCTTCCATTGATCATTTCTCTGTCACTCCAACCTTCTCCATGTTCAGAATGAAGAGCATTATTTAGGTGACACTCCAGAGATGAAGTGTTCTCCAGGCTTTGTGACTGTGGTACTCTTAATGCTTGGTAAATACAATGCTTCTTAGTATTTGAATTCTTTCTTCCATAGTGTCAGTTAAACTTTTAACTATTATTTATCCATGAGTTTTATGCAAAGGTGATACAGATCTCCTTTCTCTTTCTTCAGGACAAATCTGTGGAGACTCAGTGACTCAGATGGAAGGCCAAGTGACCCTCTTAGAAGAGGCTTCTCTGCTGTGGACTGCACTTATTCAGCATTAGGGTCCCTTACTCTTTTCTGGTATGTCCAGTATCCCGGTGAAGGTCTACAGCTCCTCGTGAAAGCCTTGAGGGGCAAGGAGAAAGGAAGCAACAAAGGATTTGAAGCCACCTATGACAGCGAATCGAAATCCTTCCACTTGGAGAAAGGCTCAGTGCAAGCCACAGATTCAGCTGTGTACTACTGTGCGGTGACTGACACAGTGACGGAGACTGTAGGGGGAGCTGAGCACAAACTCTGAGCAGAACAGGAGCCTGGATGCTAAGCATCTCTGCCTGATCCATTCTGGTTCTAGCACAGTCTGTGGTTGTTAGTCCCACAGTGTCTGGTTGATACAAAATCATACAGACAACTAGAGCTTAGGAACCAGAAGTAACATTCCCCAAATCCAGATGTTCCTTAGTGACACTGAAAGTAGTTTGATGCCAAGAGTTCCTCAGTCAGGGTGTAACTAATTTAAGGTAAAACCACGTAATCATGAAGTGGTCTTGTGCTCATCCCTGGAGTGAACGTCCAGCCCCACAAGTTGTTCATTGCACCCTGGTGGGAGTTCCTGTGTCTTGTGATAGTTTTAGAGAGACACAGTGTGACCAAGAAGGTGGTGATGTCCAGTGTCTTCCTGACAGAGTATTGCAGGAGAGGTGATGGGAAAGCATCAGCCCCAAACCTATATAATGGGTGCATGTTGGCCAGAATCTTCCCCAAGTCACCCATGTGCTTCATTCCTGACTTCATGAGGCACATGTCAGTCTTCAGGTGGCCCTTGGAAATCTGAAGAACAGCAATCCTCACCTCTTAGGTCTGTCGTTATGATCACGGGGTCAGGGACGTCAGTCGGAGGGGCACGGAAGGAGGGAGAGAGAATCTCAAGCAGATTCCTCAAAAAGCGTGGAGCCTACATGGAACTTGATCTCATGAACTGATCATGACCTGAGCAGAAACCAAGAGTCAATCATTTAATCAACTTATTGAATCACCCAGGCACCCTATGGTCTTTAATTTAATAATTAAATTATTAAATTTAATAATCCCCTTATCAGTAGATTTTATGAATGAGCTATGATCAGAATATTAATATAATTCTCTTATATATTAGTCATATATTCTTGGTTTCAATTAATTTTTTATGTAATTGGTTCAAAATATAAACTTTTCTTCATACCTCTATAAATATAAAAGCATGTGAAAATGTACTTTAAACAATTCAAGAGGGTATACAATAGAAATTTTTCTCAGACTTTTAGATAAACATTGTAGTCTAGGGGTGCCTGACTGGCTCTGTGGGTAGAGCTCAGACTCTGGATCTCAGAGTCATAAATTTGAGACCCATGTTGTGTGTTGAGAGTACTTAAAATCTCTAAAAAAAAAAAAAAAACCATTGTAGATTAATAATACCTGTTATCTCTTGATTTCTCTAAAACTGTTTTAAAAAGATAGTGAAGATACTCCAAAGGGTAGAAAGCCACAAAAACAAAGAGAAACAAGAAAGAAGCTATTAACAATCAGTAACATCAACCACTTCTAGAAAATAGGCTCTTTATGGAGAGGGGCACACTTGAAGGAAAGGCTAGATAAGAGGACATCTGGGCCTACTGGGAAAGCACCTCAGTGTGTGCTGTGCCCTCTGGACAGTGTCAGGGGAAAGAAGCGCCACAGGATTTGGGGCAATTGAGGAAGATGATGTTGCCCACGTTGGTACATGGGTGGGTGGGTGCATGTGTTTGCATATATTGAAGTTATTGAGGTGGAGAGAAGTAAAATATGTGGACCCAATGAGGCAATTTTCCAAGTCACAGAACAGCTATGCATCCACGACCCTATAAGAAACAATGATCATCTTCTAAACCCAGCAGAAAATGGGATTTTGGTCTTTGAGGAATTGAGAAGAGGACATAAAACATTTTACCCAAATATTGTGCATTACAAAGCTTTTTGATTTTTGCTCACCAGCTCAACCTTTCTTTACTTAAAGATGTTCTTCTGCTTCTGCCCCTAATCCCTGGCAACCACTGGTCTTTTTATTGTCTGCATAGTTTTCCTCTTCCAGAATGTCCTGTCTTGGGTGTCAAACAGATTGCAGCCTTTACAGATTAGCTTCTTTCACTTTGAAGTATGCATGTAGGGCCTCCTGGGTAGCTTAGTGCATTAACCATCTGCCTTAGGCTCAGCTCATAATCCCAGAGTCCTGAGATCAAGTCGGCGGGTGGGGGGGAGGTCTCTGCTCATCAGGGAGCCTGCTTCTCACTTCCCTCTGCCTGCTTGCTGCTCCCCCTGCTTGTGCTTGCTCTCTCTGTCAAATAAACAAATAAAATCTTAAAAAAAAAAAAAGAGGAAAATACACACGTACATTTCCTCCATGTCTTTCCATGGCATGATAGCTCACTTCTTTTCAGCACTGAATAAGATTCCCTTGTGTGGCTGTACCATAGTTTACTTACCATTTTTTCTACTGAAGGATGTCTTGGTTGCTTTCATGTTTTGGCAATTATGAATAAAGGTGCTATAAACATTTGTGTGTTGATTTCAATTCTTTTTGGTAAATACTGAGAAGTAGGATGACTGAATCGTATGGTAGTTCTATTTTATACTTTTTGAAGAACTTCTATACTGTTTTCCATGGTTACAGCATTGTGCATTGCCTCCAACAGTGAACAAGTGTCCCAATCTCTTCACATCCTTGACCACACCTGGATTTTGTGTTTTTGAAAATAACATTAATTTTTTTTGAACTTTAAAGTATGCATTGCACCAGGGAATTTATTGTAAATGTAGAGACAAATACATTGAGATAGTCATCATTAAAGAGGAAATAGAAAATCACACATTTAAAGTATTTGCTTTTTTTTCCCACCTTCAATTTGTAGCTAGTACCAACATTTTATTTTATTTTATTTTAAAACTATTCAAATTCAATTAGTTAACTATAATGTATTATTAGTTTCAGAGGTACAGGTCAGTGATTCATCAGTCTTATATAACACCCAGTGCTCATTACATCATGTGGTTTCTTTAATGCCCGTCACCCAGTTACCCCATCTCTCCACCCCAACCCCCTCCAGCAACCCTCAGTTTGTTTTCTATGATTATGAGTCTCTTATGGTTTGTGTCCCTCTCTGACTTCATCTTGTTTTATTTTTTCCTCTCTTCCCTGATGATTCTCTGCCTTGTTTCTTAAATTCCTCATATCAGTGAGATCATAGGATAATTGTCTTTCTCTGACTGACTTATTTCATTAGCATAATACTCTCTAGTTCCAAAATATGTTGCTGCAAATGGCAAGATTTCAAATTTTTTGATGGTTGTGTAATATTCCATTGCGTATATAGAACAAGAGTTTTAAGTTTTGATTCAATTCAGTAATTTCTTTTTATCTATGTTTTGATTGCTGATATATTTGAACTTATTTCTAATGTTTTGGTTTTGCTCCATATGCTTTCACTTCTTTCTTCTCTTTCCTTTTTGTTGCACTGATAGAATTTTCTTTTTTTTTTTTTTTCTCCTGATTTGGGAAAAGTAAAGTACCTTTCTGTTTCATTGACAATATCCTCAAACTGTAAGTGTGTGTACATTTTTTCTATGTTTAATTTTATTCTGTTATATTATAATATTCCTTGTATATACCATGGCTTCTCCTTAGGTGTGCTTTTTCTCCTGCTGATGTGCTATATTTAGAAAACCTCAGTGGCTGATTGAAGCAAACTATACACTATCTCTATATCAGGACAGAATTTCAGAAAGAGTTTATCGAATGAGCTGATAAACTCAGTTTTAATGCACATTAAGAAAAACATAGAAAATGAAAATCTTCCAACACAATAATTAGAACATGAATTCTCTTCATTCTTCTTCAAGCCCCTTGTCCCTGACTTTCTTCCACTTGGAGTAATTTTCACCTGCCAGACTCAGGACTTATTCTTCATTTCCTCCTAGTCTCTGTTCCTAGAAAAACATGTGCTTAGGTGAGGAATGCTTATAAGGTTTATTGTAGTGTAGTATTTTCTAGGTTAAATAAGTCATATTAGCCTTTAATCAACAGAGGAAAAGATGTATAGATGGAAGTATATCTACAATATGGAATGTAATGAAAACAGGATGTATATGGGTTAATATAATAAGACCTACAAGATTTACTATTGAGGTTATAAACAAGAAAGGTATATCCCAAATAAATATTTATATTATAATAAAATTTAAATAAAATGCTCTGTATTTTCTGTTGATTCAAATCTAGTAAAACATCTGGAAGCATCAACCCCAAATTGTCAAGATGAACAAAGATACAAGATAGTAAGTGATGAGTGGTCAGAATTGAGAGTGGTAGTCAAAAAGGATTTTACTCTACAGGTAACATTTTATTACTTTTAATAATTCACATATTCACAAATTTCTCCTATTGTTAAAAGTAATGAGAATCATAAAAGCCATCATAAAGGCTTATCTGTGTTCTCCTTCCTTCTTGTCACCAAAAAGGGGAAAGGAGAGATGGCCACCTTTTTCATAACATTATGTCCATAGACCTAAACTATATGTATTTCTCTGGGGTCACATAGTTTTTAGTTTTCATTTCACTTAGTGTCCTATTCTTTGACTCTATTATAATTATATATATTTTCGTCTTCCCCTGTAGATGATAAACTAGTGTGTGTTCCTCTTTTGTATATTTTATTTATATATGTATTGTTTTCATTTTATTTCCAGTAATTAACATACAATGTTATATTAGTTTCAGGTGTATATATAGTGATGCAAAACTTCCACAGATCACCTGTGCTCATCAGGAACAGGGCACTCCTTCATGCCCTCACCTATTGAACCCATCTCCCAACCCTATCCATCTGGTAACCATCAGTTATTTCTGTTTAGTTGAGTTGTTTAATTGATATATTTTTGTCTCATTTTTCCCCCATTGCTTGTTCGGTTTGTTTCTTTAATTCCACTAGAGTGACATCACATGGTAGTTGTCTTTCTCTGACTGACTTATTTCCTTCAGAGTTATACTCTCTAGCTCCATCCATGTCATTGCAAATGGCAGAATTTCATTTTTTATGGCTGAATAATATTCTATTACACTTTATATATTCCGAGCATCTAGGAAATTACCCCTTTGTAAAAGCTCAATGAATACTTCTGGATTTCTTTTGAATTCAGGTAAAGAAATAAAATAAATAGCATGAGGTGAAATTTATGAAATTATTTTCTGATCTCAATTTCCATGAAATTGCATTTTAAAGTTGGATTTGGTTTTCCTGTAATCCCCATTGAAACTAAGCAGTTATCTTCTTTTCTGGCCATCTGTATTTCCTTCACCAGGAAGATTGGAATGAAAGGGGCTGGGGATTTTTGTCTGCTGAATGGCTTGTTCTGTTGTCTTTGCCACCGGTTCTGTTCCTCTAGGGGGCACTCTAGACCTTAGGAGAAGCAAAGACTTTGTGATGGTTGGAAGGTTGAATAGTTACAGAGAAGAGAAAACATGTGAGCCAGTCCACTTATAGATAGCAAAGATAAGGGAGAGAGAGGACAGGGTTTTTTTGTAAAGACCCTCTCAGGTTTTCAGTTCTGCCATTATATATCAACTTCAGACATCTGGAGGCCATGTCTCTAGAAATCCATTACGCAGATAATTCTTCGCAGGTACCAGGATAGGAATATTTCTGGGCATTGTGAGTATGGAAACTCAACAGAAAATATCCCATTATCTGCTGTCAATTGTTATGAATAAAATCACCCAAATTTACTGGCCTTGAAACTATTTCAATATCGACCTATTCTACCTTTTCATATATCTCCGCTGAGAGTGGAGGAAAACAAAAATAAAGAGAAGAAAGGAAACAATAAGGAACAAAAAGAAAAGGAAAGGGAGAGGACAATATTGACTTTGACCAGCAATGTGTGGCTGGTCAGACTGAGCTCTGTGGTTGAGCATGGTGTCTAGCAGGTGCACAGGAGAGATGGAAACGTGGAAATTACATCAGTGAGGACATTAAGTACCACATCCTATATTTCACTGACCACATTCTGGTAGGAATCATTTTCTTTACAGATGATGACTGTCTGACTTGGTTTCTAGAACTCTTTTGATAAATTGTATTTACTTCTACAATACTGAGTGGATGCTATCAGATAGTTTTCCTTTATTAGTATTCTTACATAACTGAATGCTCACATTGTCTGTCAAACTATGCAATTTGGGGAATGGAGTCATTCTTCCCTATGATTCTTCAAGGTTCTGGGTAATCCCCAATAGGCTCTGACTCTTCTACAAGAATCATTCACCTTTCTTCACACACCAACCTGCACTTTTCTTACATAAAGTGCCACAAGGAAAAACAAAACAAAACAAAACAAAACGCCTTACATCCTCCTATATTGGAAATATTGCTCCTACCTGCTTGCACTGCCCACAAGCACAGTTTGGGAGAGATTCCTATGCAGTGTTATAGGGCCACTGTGGGCGGGGTCTCAAGTTCTGTGAATGACTGGGCTGAGGTGCGATTGGTACTCAGTGATTCTGGTGGGAAGGATTGACTGTAAGAACACAATTCCTCTTGACCCAAGACTACACTCTACACAGTAGGGCTGAAGGCACCTCATTAACTAGACAAGGAATCATGAGGAGACACTGGGGAACTCTACTGGAAATCCTGTGTCTCCAGATTTGCTGTGAGTGGGGACGTTACAGATGGGGCTGGGGAGTGGTCCACAATGCACAGTGATGGGAGGAGCTGACACTGAGCTCCTAGAGTCCTCTATCCTCAGGGGTGTGTCTTAGGATATTTTACACATTTTCAAACTGCATCAGTGACTCTCCAGTGATATAATTTGTATCTGTTTCCTTCTTTCCACACAGGGGTGAGAGGGAAGAATGTGGAGCAGACCCCTTCAGCCCTGAGCCTCCAGGAGGGAGCCAGCTATACTCTGAAGTGCAATTTTTCTAGCAGTATATACAGTGTGCAGTGGTTCCGACAGCATCCCGGGGACAGCAGCCTCACCCTGCTGTTTTACATAACTTCAGGGATGCAGCACAGTGGGAGGTTAAACTGCACAGTGAATACTAAGGATCGATACAGCACCCTCCACATCACAACATCCCAACTGGAAGACTCAGCCACCTACCTGTGTGCTGTGGAGGCACAGTGCTCTCTGGTGATCTGCAGCCTGCACCCAAACTGCAGCTGTGCCTGTAGCCCCTCCACCCACTTACCCAGGGCGGGCCTTTGCTCCCACTGCAGCCTTTGCATATTTTCAGATTTATGTAACAGTGTATTTTCCCTCCAAAAATTAGACCTACCAGTGCTCTCATTTCACTTGCT